>NC_054547.1:27095474-27379845 GCF_017654505.1 Polyodon spathula
TATGTGTATTCTGTACTATTATCTGTTGTTTCTGCTTAGATCAGTATGTGCCATGCTTACTGAATATTCCAGCAAAACATGCTTCCGAAAAGATAAGTCAAGACTGATTGTGGGAGAAATGAGGTGGTGAAACATATTGGTGTAGAAACAGTTAGTAAGCATGGCAAATCTCAACATCTCTGATACATTGCACACACAAATTTGCAAACATCGGCTGTCCTCACATCAATGAATGCTGTGCACATTCCTGTTGCAAACTATTTTCACTCACAGCGGTTAAGAGGTGACAGACTACACTAGCTGAACTCTGTGGACACATTTAAAAGAAACTAGTGGCAGTTTTGGCTTATGCCTAATATTTTTATTTCATTACAATACTCAACAATTCACACCAAATTTACTATTATAGTTCATATCATGCACCTTTGCATAACATTCAAATGTGCTCTCTATATGTACAGTGCTGCACATTGTTTATTTGGTTGGATGCTCTGGCAGTGTTTGTATTTTTTTTGCTTTCAGAAGCGCAGAGAAAACGGAAACCTTTTTTTTTTTTCCTAAGAAAGTACATAATGTTGTCTGTGAAAGTTTTGCAATGGTTGTGGTTTCAGACAGTGTGAACTTTGAAGCATTTCTACTGCTATTATTGTATAACAGTTATACTTCTATTATTGTTTTACCGTCTTGCCTTGAAGGTGTAGTGACCAATATTGTTTTAAAAAACGCTGTTCACCCACCCCCCCACCCCCAAAAAAAAAAAAAAAAAAAAAAAAAAAAAAAAACTGCCATAGCACAACATAAAGAAAACCTTTTGAAAATAAATAAACCAGTAGAGTAGACAGAACCTACATATTTTATAAGCTAGTCATTAAAGTGGGCTCAAACAACAAAAAAGAAATGGACTCAGGGTTGGACCCTCCTCAAAGGCTGGGCCCGGGTGCAGTTGCATCCCTTGCATCCCAATGACGTTGGCGCTATGCTGTATACATTTTCTGTTTTCTGTTTTTTGTATCAGAAAAAAAGGCTACTTTGAAAAAATATTTTTGTGACATCTACAGTACCGTGAAAAAGTATTTGCCCCCTGTCTCATTTTCTGCATTTTTGCATATGTTTGACACTGAATGTTATCAGATCTTCAACCAAAATCTAATATTAGATAAAAGGGACCCTGAGTGAACAAATAACACAAAAGTTTGATACTTTCATTTATCTATTAAAGTTATGCAACTCCCAATGCCCCTGTGTGAAAAAGTAATCGCCCCCTCAGACTCAATAACTGGTTACTCCACCTTTAGCAGCAATAACTGCAACCAAACGCTTCCTGTAGTTATTGATCAGTCTCTCACAGCACTGTGGAGGAATTTTGGCCCACTCCTTCATGCAGAACTGCTTCCACTCGGTAACATTTGAGGGTTTTCGAGCATAAGCTGCTTGTTTCAGGTCCTGCCACAACATTTCAATGGGGTTTAGGTCTGGATTTTGACTAGGACATTCCAAAACTTAAAATTTCTTGTTCTTCTACCATAGACTTGCTTGTGTGTTTCGGATCATTGTCTTGCTGCATGACCCAGCTGCGCTTCAGCTTCAGCTCACGGACGGATGACCTGACATTCTCCTGTAGAATTCTTCGATACAGAGCAGAATTCATGGTTCTTTCAATGATGGCAAGTCGTCTTCATCTTAGTTTAAACAGGACTGGGGAGAAGAGGTAGCTAGTGTCCCCAAAGTTATGTGCCAGTACGGTGCATCTACCTTTGGAACTGGAAGGTAACAGAATACAAAACTATGGAAGAATGTTGTAAACAGACACAAAATAAATATAATTTAGTGCTCAAATAAATAAGGTTGTGGAACATTGCACTTCATGTTGGTTAAAACTTTAATCTTATCCATTTTTGTTTTTATTTCAGTACTATCAGTAAACTTGTAAAAAATATAAGCCTTTTGGTAAATGGTGACTCATGTAACATTTTTCTTTTTAAATCGTGTGGGGAAAAAAAAATTACAGACTGCTGTAATGCTTGGCAAAGCTTTTTGTGCTGGATAGTGTCTGATGTCAAATTCCTCTTGGCAATGTGGTTGATGAGTGAAGAACAATGTGTGGGGGGGGGGGGTGCCCTCCTGTGAGTTATACTGTGTTATTTTTCTCACTTACGGTACTTAAAATGTATGTAAGAAAAAAATATGTTCTCTGTGTGTATTATTTTACCATTATACCTGGTCACTTGGAAGGACTGCAGCTGGAAGGCAGGTGGATATTTCAAACTGTAAAGTGACTTTACATGAAGCCAAAATCTTGGTCTTACATCCACCCTCTCACTTATAGTTTAGTTTGTTTTTATATGTGATCCATCTTCACACTTTTTAAAATCAAACTATCCTTTAATCTTAACTCCATAAGGGTAATAGTTTCCCTGCCTAAAAACATATAAGAATGCACATTTGGGTTTAATTGGTTTAGTTTAACGATATTTGTTTTAATTGTTTTATTGTTAATTATCCCCTGCACCTGGCTATCATTGTAAATAGGAGCCAGGTGCAGGGTATTTAAAGAAAGCAGCCAGTGTGCTCAGGCCTGCTGTGGTGTAGAAAAGCCTGCTTGAAGGTGTGCTCAATGGTAGAGAAAAACAGGTACTGGGTGAAAACTTTTTTGTGTTATGGTTTTTTTAAACAGCTTAGCTGTCCTGTTTATAGTTTAGGTTCCTGTGTATGATAGTATAGGCTCTAGTAAGAGCTAGGTGATTTTTTTTTTAGTTTTTGGTGTTTATTAAAAATAGTGCGTCAGTGCCAAAATTTCCATTTGTGTCCTGGGTCCTGCTTGAAAGGGGCAATGAATGTGTATGTGTGTGTATAATATATATATATGTGTGTGTGTGTATATATATAGATAGATATATATATAGATAGATAGATAGATATTAGTGTGTGTTCACTTGTTTCATTGTGTTTTTTATGATTTGCAGTAATTGTTAAATACTTGCTTTTTATTAAATTGAGCACAAGGACTTGGGCTGCTGACAATTGCCCACAGCTGTGGGATGGAAAGTTTATGGGTGTGCAGCTGTTGAAAAGACCAGGGAGATAGAGATGATAGACAGGGCAGACAGAGGAGAGATGGAGAAAGGACCAGGAAGTGAAAAATCAAAGATAAGTAGGGCTTGAGCGTGGAGGCAAGAGCAAGTTCAGACATGAAGTGTGATATATTGCTACAGGATAGGCAGTTTCCTTTAGTGGTCTGAGATGTTGTAGTGTTTCATCCTACTCCACTGTTTCTCTATTGCACCCAGTCTTGGTCTGTTTGTATTGTTTACTGCCTGGTGCTTACTCATTTTACAGGTCGCATGCCAATAAATTTCTGTTGAGGGGTCCAGCTACAAGCATCTGGCTATCCCTCCTGTTAAGCAAAGACCTCTCTGGACCTGGACTATTATAGAAGAACTGAATTTTTAAATTATTTGTTTACTGGTGACCTGTTTCTGTTTTTATTCATTTAATGTGGGTAAGAGCTGTATTGGGTGTGACCACTTGTGGGTGCCTTCAGGGAGGGCATTGACAATGCTAAATTGGGACAAGGTGCTGAATAATTGCTACGCAAGAATGCAGGGTACCAGGCCTATGTACAGTATAGGGTTTGTGCTAATTTTAAATAGTCTTAATGTGTGTGCCCTGTTATTTATCTGCTGCTTTTTAAAACATTGCTTATTTGCACAATGGCGGTGTTATAACTTGGCTAAAACTAATCTGTTTAAGTTTAATAATTTATACTGTATTTTAATTGTGGTGTTGTCCCAGTGCATGTTGTTGGTCCTATTGTTGCTGCTCCCTTTACAATTGAGTCCCTATACTGGTTAAAATTAGGGTGCTGTAGCATGACTACAGCAAGGTTAAGCATTTCTAATTGCACTATCCCTGTTCTTTTGCTACTTGGCGAAGGATTCTTCTGCCTGTTCCACTAATTTTGTAAAGCCTACTTTAGTTCATGTAAATAAGTTTTGGTCCTCTTTGCAGGTGGATTTTCTGTTAATTTAACTTATTACAAATAAACCACCACTAACACACCCAACAAACCCAAAACATTTCCTGTACATTTCACACCAATCTGGTGTCCTCTCTTTAAAAGGACATGCTGATGCAATTATCTGTTAACTTCTGACATTGTAATGCAACACAGATTGTAGTTAGTGAATTGATCATCTTGAAAGATGCAGCGTCCCTTGAAGCTCGCTCCATTCCCAGTTTTAATGGCCTTGGTGGTTGCTGCAGTCATGGCAAACCCTTGTAAGTATAATTCAGCATCAGATTTGAAATGTTTAGCTTGCAGAGAACCTTGAACCTTTTGGTGCGTTATATTTACGGCATGCAATATTGGGATGTTAACAGGGCAATTGTATCTCTGTTAACATTTATAAAACAAGGTCATAGATTGTGTTCAAACAGCCACAGTGTCTTGATTCCTACAAAAAACTACTTGTAAAGCATTTGCAAATGTTACTACAGTTTATAGCTTACTGTGTTAATTAAATGTACCCAATATATTAACCATACACTATACAGATAGTGTTTATCATGTGCACCTGCTTTACATCAAATAAAATACCACGATTCAGTCAAGGGGATTATTAACCTAATAGCACAGTCCCAGGCAAAGTAATTGTGAGCACCATTCAATGTTTGGATAAAAACGCCTACTAAATAAAACACTTTACAATATTAGAGTTCTAGGAAAGCCCTCTAAAATCTGTACTTCATTTATTACATAAACTATTTGTAAAAATAGTGCCAATTAATTTTCTGATAATCAAGATCGTCGACCAACAAGGGTGACAACCAGCTGCTGCAAGTCAGTCTCCCGAGCCTGGATTCCCTACAACATCACCGGATACCGCAAGCAGAATGCCATGAAGCCCTGCGTGCCCTCTGTCATGTAAGAAATCCTTTTGAAGTCTGGGTCTTATTTTCTAATTGAATAAACAAAAAACAGAATATCACTTTTAAAATGCTGTGCAATGTATAAAATCTGAGGGGGTTGCATTGCTGTTTACCAGTTTGTTTTATGCACAGGTTAATTGGTGCCTTTTGACTGGGTTCAGTATGAATCATTTGTGTGTATTGATATAGAACATTTAAATAATAAACATCAATATATTTGCCAGTGTTATGGCTTTTCAGCTAGATATTCAAAGACAGTTGCCATTATGACTTTAAAGAACTTGCCCAAAAAGCACTATGCAAGCCTGTCCCAAGCCACATTTGAGCCCTGAACCCAAACTGCAAAACTCACAGTTCCCATGCAGGGCCAGTTCATATGGACTTATGCTAAGTTATGTATGCTTTTCTTCAGTTTACAGGAATATGCCCAATATAGTGCCTGATGCATAACATCCAGGTAGCAATGTACACAGTAGTACATTAGTAACACTGTTCTGTACCTGAAGTGCTGTTGTACACAAACTGTCCAATGCTGTTGCATTTACTGCAACAAGCACCATCAATTAAGATGCATCAAAGTAATTTATCACCCTAGATCAGTGGTATGTTTAGAATGATGTTAGTCTGCCTTGAGATCCTGTGCAAAATAGTCTTACTAATGCATCATGAAATACACTGAAATGTTCACCTTACTGATATGCTGTCTCTGTTGTAGGGATTGTGTATTGTTGTCTCTGGATAAAAAAAAGTGCACCCACCAAATTCTAAATGATTTGATTGCACAGACATTTGATTGCTTGAGGTCTTCCAGTAGGACATATTACTCTTGTGAAATGGTTGTTTCACTATCCCTGGTACTTTTCCAACCCAGTTTGAGAACCCGAGGTTTAACTCCAACTCTAGAGTTCATGTGATCAAAATAAGACATTATTGGGGAAAGACTCTCTAATCAATGATAATTGTTGGATGTGTATTAAATAGGACTTCTGATTTAACCAATAAATGATGAAACGCCCCCCATAAAGTGTATAGCCAATCATTTCGGTAAGACACGAAATGGTTAATCAATTCATGTTGACTTGACCCCTTTCATTGTGAAGGGGGGGGGGGGGTAATTTCCAATGCAGTGGGGTAATGTCCCTCCTTCCTGACTTGTATCTTGCATTGATATAGTTTATTGATTAGTGAATAATTTAAACCCACCCCAACTGAGTGGCAGCAAATTCCTGCATTTCTATTGGAGGATTGCAACACGCTTGCGAGATTTAAAATGAGATGTTCTTGCTCGCAAGATTTAAAGCTATATTACAACAGCATGATAGGGAGTATTTACACGCTTGTGGAATTTAAAACAGAATTGCAAATTGTGGTGAAATGTAAAACAATGCCTAAACACACAAACTCCAGAAGAATATGCTTGTGACCGTAATGATTTCGTTGTGGAAGACTGCAAAAGAAAGATGGTACAATTAAAGTGTGTAAGTACTGTCTAGTTACCATACATATAGTGAGAAAAAAAAGCAACAGAAAACAATTCCATACAGTACATAAAAAGCGAAATCCCTGAAACTATTTACATAACTCATAGTTAAATGAGCACCGGAAAGCGAAATTCATAAAATGAAAAACAGAAGCCCTAATTATATAGCACGTCACAAACCCCTTCAGATCAAAATGAAGGTGACATATTCAAATGTGGTTTTGAAGGTTTTCATAATACTCCCTTTTTTCTGATATAGATTTTATACTAAAGAAGTTGGGCCAGTGTGTACCAGTCCTATTGCCCGCTGGGTAAAGAATAAAATGAAAGGTAAAAAAAAAAAGTAATCTTTTCTTATTCTTTGTTTTTAAAGTCTCCTTTACTGACTTGAATAATTGTGTGTTTTTTTGTTTTTTTTCAGTTGTACCAATGGTCAATTAACTCTTCCAGCCGGGAAGACAATGTCACTTTGTACTGTGATTAACATGCTGTATAACCTTGTTATTTACACCGGAAGTGTTGCTCGCATTTCAGTTGTATTCTGTGTATGCAAGTATCAGTGAGTTGACATACTATATACCGTAACTAACCCACTAGGAGAATCAATGGAAGAATTTACCAAAGCAACAATAGTCTGTACTCCTACTGCACACAGCCACGTCCTAAATCAATGTCCTGAGTTTTTCAATTAATTTACATTAAATGTAGATGTAATCATGTTGAACTTCACGTGCTCATGGACTATACTTCTAAAAAATGACCTTGGGTCCTCGCACACCTCTGCTACCATGGTAAAAACATTGTGTGGACACTGCTGTCTATAAAAGTGATGCCAAATATATTTACCCACAAACATACACCTTACAACATTATTGACTGATTATATCATTTGTAAAAGATATACAGTATGTCTTCCATTCTTCATCCATAAACATTAGGTCAAGATTTGGGTTCCAGTTCAATTTGGAGTTTCTTGCGGTCTGCAAAGATTTTTCAATGTATCCCAAGCAGTAACAGGAAAATTTAGGAATGTATCGGATATTGGTAAGAGGCAAGAGAAATTGATTTTAAAGCCTTGGCCATCACTTATCTTTTCTTCAAAACAAATAACATTAAAGTGGGCTCAAACTAAATGATGATTTTATAATGTCACCCTGTTTTAAGTTGCTGTTATCTCCCCTCCCACATATGTAAAGTTAAAACTGACTTCTACCTGCAGACTACTAGTCATATCCACATTTGATTTTCAGTCATTGAGATATTTTACCGTAAACCTAAACTACAATGTTAACTGTTTGGGTCATGCTGCCAACGCATTATTAATGCAGATTTGTTTTGCTTTTAATATTTTGGTGTATAGCACTGCGTGACAAAGGCCCTTTATAAAAGCAATACTGTGACTTTGTTGTATTTTGTTTAACTGGTCCATTACTAAGTAACTTTTTTTTTCTTACTGGTATGCAAATAAATGTATTGGTCTAACCCCACTGTTTATCCATTATTTACTTGTCAAACTTTACCACAAACATTAATAACCAGAATATTAAGTGCTGATCTTAGATGCCCAATGTTGTCCCAATATCATGATCTTTCTGAAGGTCTGAGGTATAATTATAAAATGATAAAGGACTGAAAGATATCCATCTAAGATATTTTGTAATGTCCATATGATAAATGATGTACAAAGACTTATACAGCAAGGGTGTTAAGGGTAACCATGACTGGGGAAGGGATTTTGTCAGGGTGGTGGTCACGGAACTCGTGAATTATCACTTGACATCTTTACTTTTGAATTGGTTTCAGTGCAATTAAAGTGGTTAGCAAACTTCAGTGGAGAAATAAAGTTCTAAGCAACTAGCAGAGCAATTTCCCAAACAATTTCATAAAAGCAAAGGGAGCAGCTTTAATGAGAAACAAACTTCAAATAAACTGGAGCCTTTTGTGCAGAAAATCTACCTCTGTATACACTTGATAATGCAAAGCTCTTGCAGTTGTTCCCCTGTGGTGCTTAACAGTCCTGTCAACAGTGTAAATGCAGAACGGTCCTTTTAATGTACATCTTGTAATACCAAAACCACAAGTGTTTAAATAGACAGTAACGAAAAGGATGTTATACACTTCTCAATTTACAACCAGAACATTTATTTAAAAAAAAAAACTTGATTTCATTAAGATTTTTATTTCCATCAAACAACGTATGAATGTTAATTAAAGGTAGGCCTCTTCCTGCTGCAGTTTTTTTTTTTTTTTTTTTTAAACAGTACTGTTAAAAACAAATGTTTACTTTTGACTAAAAGTGTGTGTTAAAAGAAAACACTTTACATACATGTCAAACACAATAAACATGTGTTTGCTGAAATACTACAGTATGTTACATGAATAAATATATTACGGTTCAAATCTTTGTATCCATGACCATTCCATGAAATTGTCTTAGCTGTGACTGTGCTGTTATTTTTACCATGACAAAATCACATCCTTAATCATGACGAATGCTGGTCAGACCTGGTTACAACACTTTGCACTCATTTCGCATGCTATTTTAGACCTTTGTAGGGCTGTACGGGTTTCCTGTGTTTTCAATTGTATGAACAATTCTAATAAAATACCAAGGTTTTGTTTTGTTTGTTTTCCATTAAAATGATTGTCAAGAAGCAGCCCCCTCCCTTCTCACTGTGGCACATGTTAATAAACAAAAGGTGGGGTGAAAATCTAATATTGTTTATTATTGTAATTTCATCATATAGTCAGAGTGGAAGCGGAGACCCGCTCCATGTGATCCGTTTACTGTGTACACACAAGTTTTTCCAAAGGAGGATACGGACAACGTGCCCCACATGTCGACCTGTCCCTATCCAATTTTAAATAACTTCAGCATAACAAAATAAACAAATCCTCTGGGTCAGATGAGATCCTCCCAATAGTATTCAAAGAAATAAAAGAAGTTATTTACAAACCGTTAACTAAGATCATGCAAGTCTATTGAGACAGGGATTGTACCAACAGACTGGAGAATTGAAACTTAATACCGATCCACAAAAAGTGAAAGAAAACCAAACCAGATAACCACAGACCAATAAGCCTGACTTCTATTATGTTTAACTTATGGAAACTATAATAAGATCCCAAATGGAAAATTTCCTATATGGTAACAGTATCCTGGGAGACAATCAGCATGGTTTTAAGAAAGGGAGATCAAGTCTAACTAACCTGCTTAATTTTTTTGAGGATGCAACATTGATAGTGGATAATTGCAAAGCATATGGCATAGTTTATCTAGATTAACAGAAAGCTTTTGACAAAGTCCTGCATAAAAGATTAATTCTCAAACTGTATGCAGTAGGGATTCAACGAAATGCATGCACATGGATTAGGGAGTGGCTAACATGTAGAAAACAGAAAGTACTAAATACAAGAGAAACCTCAAAATGGAGTGAGGTAACCAGTGGAGTAATAGGTAATCTGCTATTCCTAATCAACATTAATGATTTAGATTCTGGTATAGTAAGCAAACTTGTTAAATTTGCAGATGACAAAAATAGGAGCGTCAAACACTGTTTCAGCAGCAAAGGTCATTCAAAATGATCTAGACAGTATTTATAACTGGACAGACACATGGCAAATTAAATTTAATATTGAAAAGTGTAAGGTACTGCACGCAGGCAAAAAAAAAAACTGTCCATTATAAATACCATATGGGAGATAATGAAATTGAAGAAGGAATCTATGAAAAAGACCTAGGAGTTTATGTTGACTCAGAAATGTCTTCATTTAGACAATGCGGAGAAACTATAAAAAAGGCCAACAAAATGCTTGGATATATATAGTGAAAAGTGTTGAATTTAAATCAAGGCAATTAATGTTAAAACTTCACAATGCATTAGTAAGACCTCATCTAGAATATTGTGTTCAGTTCTGGTCACCTTTTTATAAAAACATATTGCTGCTCCAGAAAGAGTGCAAACAAGAGCGACCAGAATTATTCCAGGTTTAAAAGGCATGGCCTCCTCCTCCTGGCAATGGCCTCCTCTCGTTTGTAACCTTTCTTAAGTTCTTAATACATGTATATATCTACAAAGTGTAAGTTTTTTCTTTCAAAGCCTCAATGGCTACTCTACATACACATAGCTCACCATACCTACACAAGCTATATCATTGTGGCAAAATGGTTTGCAGGGTGCAGGTCCACGAGTCCGGGAGTGATGCAGTGAGCAATGAAAAGACAGACAATGATAATAGGTAAAATGGTGTTTATTTTTAATCCTGGTCTGGTGACCACAAATAATAATCCCAGGCAATACACAGTACTGTTCTAAAGCATGGGTTGCAGTCCCAAATAACACAGTTACTTTATCACCCACAAATACACATACGATCACAAGTCCCTAGTAAGTGGTTTCAGTGCAAGTGGTGAAATACAATTCAGTACATGAACAAAGGTGCTGTGTTGTCCAGGTTTGTTCTGGCCTTACGCGACAGCTCCTGGATCATGTTTAGCCGTCTAATAAATCACAAACAAGCACAGTATTAGACACAACAAAAACAAACAAACACTCACGAAATATTTTAACACAGTTCTCCCTCCGGGTTAGCATTAACCATAACAAAGGAACAGATCACTTCGCTATGTCCCCTTGTATACCGTCAATCACACCCTCCTGGTTAACGATTGCAACCGCTTCTCCAATCCACGCCTGCCACATCGTTTCCCTTCGTGGTCGATGATTTAGTGTCCCATAGCTCTGCCTCCTTTCTGTATGTCCGACTTCCGCCTAACCCTGGGAATTGCCAAGCTATACAGTCCAGGCCACTCTGTTCCCTTTACGCAGCGTCCTCACATATCGGGAGGGAGATTTATCACCAAGAATCAATCTGTCTGTGTCACAATCATGTATGTGCTTTACCTTTATGCCAGTTGTAAGGCTGTTTTCAATATGCAAAGGCAATAGTTGTCCATTGACATAATGTAATTCCAGATGTTATTTTACTGTTTTGTATGCTCTTGCCACAGTGTCTATGTTTTGTCAACTTGACATTATACATGGGACTTGGTCAAATCTCTATATAAATATATATATATATATATATATATATATATATATATATATATATAGAAAAATACACAAATATTGTATGAATATATCTATTTATATTTCAGTATTAGACATTAAAATGCCTTATTACTACAGTTATCATAGGGTGCTCTTTCTGTAAAGTTACTTAGTGCTGAAATACTTCATAATAAGTGATACAGCTTTACACAGGAAGACATATCGTTTGACAGATGTGGAATGGTTTACCTCATAAAACAATATTACAAGTCTATGAAACTACAGCAGACAGTTTTCTGAACCACTAATGCTTTCAATTTGAGGATGATGTCCTTAGTTATTTCATCAACCACATTGAACCATTTCTTAGAATTGAGCATTGCCTTCCAGGAATTACCTTTTTTCTGTTGTACTGGTAGCATGTCAAAGCATAGTGCTTACAGTTATGCATAAGGCCAGTGTGCCTATAGCTAGTTCTGAACTAGGGACTAGGTTGTCAGCCTTGATTCAGTGATACATCTACAAGCCTGTGAGCATACTATAACTTAAATACAAGGGAGGATCTTTGTTTAATGTTCTGTTTTTTCCTCTTTGTACAGTACATGGTTGGTTCACATTAGCTCCTGGTCTCCTAGGGACACCACTGCTTTACCTGTCAAAATGTAGTTTACTTGGGGGACTACTTTATTTGGGAATATATTAGGCACATGACTCAGTCTTACACAAAACCTACACAGATGAGATGGAATGCATGTTTTCATTAATGAATGGATTATCAAAATGTTGCAGGTTCTAATCTAATTTTAGATTTAAAAAAAAAAAAATCATATTTTTGGCTGGACTCTTAGCCACAAAAACTAAAACCATGTGTCTTCAATTTTTTTCAATGTCTTTGTCCCAACCAGTGACCCAGGAAAGAATAAGCTCCAGTTTAGAGATATGTTAAATGTTAGTAAGATGTATGACTACTGATTTTAAAACCTTGGTTATCCCTCCTTTAGTATACACAGTGGGACTAGATTGATAAATGTATTTGCATACCGCAAAAACGGTTGCTGATAGTTATGGATCAGTTAGAAAAAATACAACAACATCCCAGTATTGGTTTTATAAAGGCCCTTTGTCACACAGTGCTATACACAAAAATAATTAAAGCTATGCAAGATTAATGAAAGAAAACATACTTGCATTAAAAATGTGTTGGCAGCTTGTGGATGTGACTAGTGGTCTTGTAGGTATAAAATAGTTAGTTTTAACAACATATGTGGGAGGAGAAATAACATCTACTTAAAACAGTGTAACACTATACCCAGTTCATCATGGCATGAGTTTTTAAGTACTTTTTTTTCAGCACACACAAACCAATTGAAAACTAACAACAACAAAAAAATCATAGACTAAATATTCAGTGAATTTTTCTTACCAGCTTGACAGACTAAGGCATTCTGCCCAGTCTATTGGTTTCTATAGGAGTCTATGGTACCTATACTGTACAGCATTGATGCATGCTGATGTTATTCATCATGAATGTTCATGAAGATTTCTTGGACAATAATGAATGACCCATCGATAACCTGCTAGCTGAACGTGGGCAGTAAACAAGTTCTGTGATCATTTGGATGGTCAGAGGGTCAGGGATGACCTTAACTCTTTCAACGCTGCAGATCTCTAAAGGTGTCCAAGACAAACAATCTTACACCAGTCCAACAACTAGAGCAGGAACAAAAACACTCAACACGTGAGACCCGCTATACTGACCTGGTTTCCTGCATAAGACACTGAAACTATTTAATTAGAACAAGTACTTCTTGCAAAGTTACTTGGTGATGAAACAGTTCTACTAGTGAGCTCACTGACTAAGTGCTTACCCAGAACATGTCACAGCAAAACTGGGAGATGGAAACACATGTGGGTTCATCAAGAAAATGCTGCTTTGTCTTGTGGGGGTTGGGAGATTGGGTGTTATGAAACATTGTTGGAGGTTTGAGCCAAGATAATTGAGTTGGGTGTCTAAAAACTAAACTGGGTAAATGGTGAGGGGTGGGAGTAGAAGGGTAGCTGTTTTAAGACAGGGCAAATGAATCTGTTCAGATTATCAGGCAGGACAAACATATTCCAGTTTCTACAACAGTTCTGCAACACTTTCGCTTTGTGTTGGAATAATTTAGATAGCATCACTGTAAAACTCTTTGAAGTTATCATTTGAATTTACTTGTGGAAGTAGCACTTCACAAGGAGCGTTCTGTAATCACAAACACATTTTCGTGTTTGTTATCTTTCAGAAGTGGTACCTAGAGTATATTGCTAGTAAGGTAAATGATATGGAACATAATCATTTCCGTTAGACTTTTCACATGAAATATCTGATACAAGGACATGCTTTTTTACACAGTACAGTCAAACCGGCTTAATATCACATCTGTTAAAATCACCAGCTTTTTATCAATGAGAACAAGCTCCTGATAATATTACTTTGGTTAGTATCATACTCTGGTTAATATCACTCACATGTATTTTCAACCTCTCAATATCACTATAAGATCACAGCAGAAAATATACAATGTAATGTATTTGCAGCTTTCTTATTTTAACATATTTATTTATTAATATAAGGTGTACATCAGACTTGGGAATAACTATTATAATGAGTAGTTACATTTATTTTATTTTTTTTTTTTTTTTAAATGTACATGTGGCTTTGAAAATGTTTTTAAAAATATATTTGAATTGGTTGTACATATTAAAATATTTCAACCATTGTCCATTTCAATATTTAAATATTAATGTACAAATACTGTACTGTATTACTTCAATTTGGCGCTGCTGCGTTTATTTTAAATTAATCAAAATGACTGCAGCCCTTAAATGAGGGTGGCGATTATACAAGGGCGGCTTTTATTAATAATACTATGCTTTACAAACGCTGCAATATTTTATTACATGATTTAAGGCATTTTAGACGTGACGCTGTGGGAGGCTCCAATCTGCAGCACTATACTCCTGTGTGTTTTGGGGCTTGTATACAATACATTTACTGACAGTTAACGAGAGTCTATTTGGTGGGAGCTTGGAGGTTGCTATGGAGCGGGACAAGAAGTGGAGAGAGAACGGTAGTTGAGTGTGATGCAGTTGTTTTTCTTAACAAAAATATTACCCCTCTGAATATCGGTTTGATTTCTTAAAATTAAAATACATCTTACCCAGTTATTTATTTATTTTTTCTCACAGTAATTTACCTGCTTGTTTGTAATTTATCTGTAAGAGAAACCCAAACTAAATCTTTACAGATAATAAGCACATTATTATATATATATATATATATATATATATAATATATATATATATATATATATATATATATATATATATATATATATATATATATATATATAATTGTACAGGACTGAGTAAAATTCCAATTAAATGAAAAAAAAACAAACAACTAAACCCCCTATTCGAAGATATCTTCGGCCAGCTTTCCAAGCTGAGGATGAGGTAAAACAGACAGCCATTATTTTATTCCCTGTTGTGCTGGTTGACCTTAAGGACTGCTGTGCTGTAAGTAGTTCATCTTGGGTTGTCTGTCAGGACTGTAATATAAAACGCAATTTGCTTACTAAGGTGTGTGTCCGTTAGTTTGTATTACATGGTGGATTGAGGCTACAGTCTCTTAGGGAGCGTCACATGTACATAGCCAGAGTTACGCGTTTCTTAATTTATTTTTTGAGCAGGGGAAGATGAAAAATACATTTACATTTCTTTATTGAAAGCTGCGTTCATTTCGAGGGTGGCGTCTATTAAAAAGCTAATATCTGAGAGGCGTTAATTCGAGGGTGGCGTTAATTTTAAGTAATAAGGTATATTTATAAATATTGTCAAATAATGCAACACATACTGTACTGTAGTTTAACATTTATTTATAGACGTGTATATACAGGTAGATGACAGTTATATAATTCACAAAACACCATAAGACACATTACACCATGTAACAATTTTATTTTTATTTTTTTGTTCCTGGGTAGTAAGTGTTATTTCCTAATTGCTTATGCCTCAAAAGTATAGAAAATGGCTATTATTCCCCACTAACTTTGCTTTTGTGACCAGGACAGTGATATTTCAAAATATCACTATTTCCGATTGGGAAAACGGGCAAATGTGTGTCTTTTCGTTCACATAAAGTCAGAATAAAACAACATACGAATCCAAATTAACATGTATTTATACTAAAGTAATACAAAACTGACTACAAAAGATTTAGAAGTGAGTAGTGTTTCGAGATTTACGATTATACTGTAAGATTATACAAAGAGAACCATTTGCTTCTATTTGGAGGTGGATCCTGGGCAGTGGCAAGGTTCTTGGGAAGGTTGTGGAGCAAACCTGGCACACTCCTCCTGGAGAAGCCTTACAGTGGGGGTCTAGTAGAGCTGCCAGTGTGTAGAGAGGCATCTGTTCATAAGTGGAGAGGCAAGTCTCCAGGGATGCCTTGAGGGCAGTCACCAGCTGGACATTGTACATTGCATTAAAGTTGCTCAGGAAGGTCCTCAGTCCAATGATGCTGGGAATGTCATAGCTGTCCGTTTTCAAATAATATTTACTTTCCGCAAATTATATTTAATTATTTCCAATTGTTTGTTACATTGCGTGGTGAAATTTAATTATTTCAACTATTTGAATGAGTTGGTGTTTGCAAATACGGAATATAACTATCGTATTATATTAATTGTATATGTGCAATACCATAATTTAGTATACCATAATGACTGAACAAAAATAAAAATAAATAAATAAAAACAACATTATTAATGAAAAATGTTATAATCAGTACTATATTTCAAATTCCTCCTCAAAGAAGGCATTTCAAAATGTCTGTTTTAGTGCTTATTTTGACCGGTTGTTGGTAAATTGATGAAGACTGTTTGTGATATTAATGCGGTTTAACTGAAAGTTTTTCTTCCAGCTTGAAGACAAGCAGATGCACATTAAACATTCCCAGAAGCTCAGAATTTGAATTTTATACATGTCGCTATAAGTGTTGGCAAATCTCAAAAATCATTAGACAGGTGGATGTTTAGCTCCTTAGGAATGCATGTCAAAATGTGTAAAATTGATGTTTTTTGCAGTGCAAACTCCACATTCCATTACACTAAAATATCACAGTAAGATTTTCAGACTGGCAGAGACTACGAGACACACTTGAGGGCTGGTGTTTTTCAGGTCAGTGTCCTAAACATACAACAGAGCTTTGCAGAATTGAAGCATTGTCTTACATACTTCCTGTGTTATTATATATGGTTTCTCATTTGGCAATCATAGAAACCACAGGCAACATGGCTTTTTCTCACGTTTTTTAAAAAAGTGCTTGCACATCACGTTTTTAATAAATGCTTTACTTTGAATTTCCAACCACATAAAAATAAATATGAAAGGTATACTTAGAAGTGTGAACCCGTTTTGTCGTTTCACTATATTTGAGATTAGACTTTCTGTTACGACTTCTGACAGTAAGTTTGGTTGTTTCAGCTCAAATTTGATGGAAATATAAAAGACACATTTGTCTTTAGCATTACACCCACTAAACTGTAGTTATACTGTTCTCTCTCCATACACCGATGTGGCTTTGCACTCTAATTGTCTATACACTTGTTTCATCGTGGCAAAATAAATTAACTTAAGGGCCCAATTGTTAAAAAAAATAAATAAATAAAAGAATTCTGGTCTGGTTGTCTTAAAATGGTTCAAGTAAGTGAGCCTCAGAACTCTGTTCTTTAAGGGAGGTGAGACTGCATCAGGGAGAGGCTTCTTTATACAGGGACACTGCCTCCATAAACCCCCTGTCCTTCAATGCAGTCCTGCTATTTGAGTGGAGGAGGGAGGACAATGGCTCCAACACTGCTATATGAATCCAGAAAAAGCAAGTCATTTAAAATTGAAGCACAGAGAATGCTGCAGCCTTTTGGAACTGATGGCAGTTTCATTGTGGGCCTTGCTTCTTGGTGGATAAAGTTCTCGACTAATGTTACTACTTATCACTAGAGTGTCAGAATGAAAATGCACAAAATGTATAATTAATGCATTTAGGGTTAGGGTTAGGGAGGTAAAACCAGCAGGACTGTTTCTCCTCATCGCTTTACAGCGAATTCTGCTGGCCAGACGCCCAGTTTATTTTAATAAAAAATAATGTCAATAAACCCTTTAAAAAAATATGTTCCACCACAGCCTGAAAATGTTCCATATAAATTAGGAAATATTTTTGTTGCTTAAAATAATTGTTAGTTAGTAGAATTCATGGAGCCACATTAAAAAATTAGATATATTGATTGATCATTAAACCAAAATCAATGAAATATAATAACTTTCTGGTATAAATTGAAAAGCTGTCTGACATTTAACAGTTCAAAATAACGTATTACAAGTTTGTCAATGCACCAGAGCTATGCAGCTGAATGATGTTTGCTGTAAAACCAAATGTACTGTAGCCTACATTTATTATTGGTGGTAGATGGTCCAAATAAGAATGCGTAATAATTACAATTATTCATCTTTCAGATGTGTACTTTTTACCAGCAGGTCCTTTCAAAGCAGGCTTCTATAAAACCTAATTAAGTCAGCCGGAGGTAGTGTTGGTCATGTGACAATGAATCATGGCTCATTAACCCTTTGAAGAAGTGTTTCTCAGCCTATGTTACCACTATGAGATGCATACGCAGCTCTCCATGTGTTAGTGGGCCGCACACACACAATATACTGCCTGTACATCTACAAAAAATGCTACATGTTTTGTATCTGTTATCTAACAGCAATGCCATACAAATCAATATAGTATAGTATATAATACGTTTCATTTCAACAGTTTGGCAAATGTCAATCAAAGCCTTTTTAGATTAGCAAACTAAAATAAAATATATCTGTTTTACACTTACATTAGTGCACATTAGTACAATCAATACACTCTTTACGTTCCTTTTGTTTTTTTTTAACAGGATGTCACATGGGCTGCGTGTTGAGAACCCCTGCTTTAAAGTTACAATTGGTTAAAATCAGGATGTGTGCACAAATGGCAGATAACTGAATTCAATTGCCTGCTGTGAGTTCATGTACTTGGGCCTCTGGATTAAGGACAGCTCAGTAAACAAGCACTGACACTTGAGCGATTGCCTAGCCCAGTTGCTGCTTATTTCTTTCAACATTCAGATGAAGATAAATGTACAGTAGTGTTGTGACTAAAAGCATTAGAAGACATTCAGTTAAAGAACATGGTTTAGCACTTACTGATTAAATTGCAAGCATGTCAGCTCTCCATTTGTGACTACTTGAGGAATACTGGTCAAAGTTGACCTTAAGCAATTACAGTTATGACCATATACAGTGGTTTGCAGAAGTATTCACCCCCTATCAATAATGTCACATTTTGTTGAATTACAAATAATGTATGCAGTTTTTTTAAACATTTTTTTTTATTTGAAGCTGTAGTGGTTAAATTGAACACTGTTAAATGAGGAGGAGGTTAAATGTCAGCAAAACTTGCAAAGAAAATGTACAAGAAGAAATTTACTGGTTGCATAAGTATTTAGCCCCATATGTCAGTACTTGGTAGAAACACCTTTTGCAGCAATTACTGCTATGAGTCTTTTTGGATAGGTCTCTACTAGCTTTGCACAGCAGGATGGTGACATTTTGCCCATTCTTCACAGTAAAATTCTTCACAGGAAAATGCTCTAGTTCTGATAAGTTTGTTGTTGATCGTCGATGGACTGCAATCTTCAACTCTTGCCATATATTTTTGATTGGATTCAAATCAGGACTTTGACTGGGCCTCTCAAGAACACTAATTCAGAGTAATTAATCTGTTTTTCTCTGTAAATCTTACTTATTTATATTCTATATGCATTTTTTTTTACTTATCAATGTGGAGTAGTTTGTGTAGACTCTACATGCAAAGTCCAATTTGAAAGTGTTGTGAAGTACAGTCAGGTGCCAACAAAATTTGAAAACTTTGCAGGAGGGTGAATACTTCTGCAAACCATTGTATATTAATTTGTTTAATTGATTACAGTGATTTATTAACTACAATTAATCTCTAATGTTGTTTTTTCCATATGTTTGTTAAATAAAATGAGGACTGTCCTGAGAAAAAGATTTCCTCACAATTTGATATTTCATATAGCATTTACAATCACAAGCTATTTTCTGTTTCGCTTTTGTAGTACTAGATTGGCTATTTTATGATTTATTATTTTTGTTCTCTGATCCTTCTTTTAAAGGGTTTGTCCCTACCATGACAAGCCTCCTGATGCTAAATTCCAGATTCCTGGCTGACCACTGCACAGCACAGGATCCTCTCACAGTCACATAGTCCAAAGCAGTCAGTTCAAACCCAGACCAAAGGAAAAGGCAAAACTCAAGTACACCTTTTATATTATTATTTTTATCTTCAGGGACATTTAAAAAATAATTGCTCTTAAACTCATTAATGCTCAGTGGCAGTTATCTGTGATTTCCTATTTCCAGAAAGCTGAACATCTGAGTTGTATGCGTTAGATATGGATATTGATCAATGCTTACAGATCTCAGTGTTTATAGCCTTGACCAGTCATTTTTTATTATTTTTATTTTTTTACCATTGTAAGTAGACGATCTGTTGCTGTTTTATGGGCTTGTAGCAGGGCGAGCAGCCCTGTACAGTGTTTATTTAGAACGGGGTCTTCCCCTCCGCCCCTGTGTTATTTTGTATTTGTTTATTATTTTGTACACAGCGCAGCCGTGCATTTTTGTGTTATTGTTTTAAAAATGTATTTTTTTATAAATGATGACGAACCGCCGTTGTTTTGCAGCGTGGATGGGAAGCCCCATCCACCTTATTAAAACCCGTGCAGAAGGTGGCCATCTCCTGAATTAATTAAGTGATTAATTTATTGCTAATCGGGAGATGGTCACCTGTATAAATACCTGCAGCTCTCTCCATGTTAGGGTGGGTGTTCAGAAGTGAACTGAACTGAACTCAGGCCAGAAGAGATACTGCAGAGGGGTACTGCAGTTTGTTTGTTTTTTTAATTTAATCGTAATTTTTTTTTTGTCGTGAAGAGGAAGGATGGGAAGGAAGCAGCAGCGCAGGGCTGGTCACAAGCCCCACCATGCATTCGGCAAGGTGGACGTCTGCCTGACCTGCTTCAGGGGGGAGGAGTGGTGTTTTGAAGTTGGCAAGTTTGGGCACGTGTCGCCTGACTACCACCACTCCCCACCTCAGCAGAAGAGGTGGTGGACCCGGGCTCCAACTCGATTTGGACCCCTGGACTGGGCAGCTGAACAGGAGCAGTGGAGAATGGAAGGGGCTCCTATGTGCGGCACCTGTGGCGAGTTTGGGCATGTCCGGGAGGACTGCTCTTACGGTGACCCCCAGTATGAGGAAGCCTGGAACCAGGGCCTGGTTGGGGATGCGGCAGAGTGGTTCTGGGCGAGGGACCAAACCCAGCCAACACCCAAGAGGGAGGAGTCCGAACAGCCACAGCACCCGCATGAGAAGTGTCTGCTGGCCCCACCAGAGGAGAGCAGCTTGGAAGCCTTCCTCCACACTTTGGGGGTGACCACAGAGTTCAACCTCTGCGGGGAGTGGGGGCACGGTACACTCAACTGCCCCCTTCCTCCAGAGGAATGTCTGCTGTGCCCATTCCCACCAGCAGAAGAAAGAGGACCTGCTGTGGCCATCTCCACCAGCAGAAGGATCATGGCTGCTGGTTCCCCCACTGCAATCAGAAGGGGAGGAGCCTCTGCCACCTTTGCCATCAAGAGGAGATCAGCAGGAGCTGCCTCTGTCTCTGCCTCCGCCACCTCCACCGGCAGGCGCAGAGCAGCAGGAGCTGCCTCTGCCTCCGCCACCTCCACCGGCAGGCGCAGAGCAGCAGGAGCTGCCTCTGCCTCCGCCACCTCCACCGGCAGGCGCAGAGCAGCAGGAGCTGCCTCTGCCTCCTCCACCAACAGAGGGTGAGTGCCTGCTGGGTCCCTGTCCACCAGCAGAGGGTGAATGCCTGCTGGTACCACTTCCCCCGCCAGCAGAGGGTGAATGCCTGCTGGTACCACTTCCCCCGCCAGCAGAGGGTGAATGCCTGCTGGTACCACTTGCCCCTCAAGAGGAAAGGAGCTGGAGCTGCCTCTGCCTCCATCACCATCAGGGGGAGAGGAGCAGGAGCTGCCTCTTCCTGTACAAGAAAGAGTACCAGGACTTGATGCTGGCATTCCTCAGCAGTCACTGCATAGTCTGCTGAGGGGACCACGGGGAAAAATGGCCGGGCCGCAGCAGCTACGAAGAGGGCCAGCACATCAGCTTGTCCTGACCCTGCCACGCTTCGCATCGCCTGGGGTTGTCTGCCACTCGGCATCGCCTGGGGCTGCCTGTTGCCTCCGCATCGCAGCAGGAAGTACTGTGGCTGGAACCCCACCCAGGGCAGCTGCCGACAAAGAAGGGGGGGGGGTCAGGAGACTTGCTTCCCCAGCCGCAGTTTCGCGGCAGGAGGAACAGTGGCTGAAGCCCCGGAAGAGGGAGCTACCAGCTAGGAAGACATGGGGGGAGGAGGACATCCCACCATGGCCACCCCCATGGATTACTCCAGACCCCTCTTCCAGGACATTGAGACTGAGGGGGGAGGTGGCCGTTGGGGCCATGTGTGCTTTACACGGGGGGGGGGGGGGGGGGGGGGGGTGGATATGTGGCAGGGCGAGCAGATTTATTTTGTTTAATTGTAGGACACGAGAATCATGTCAAGAGGTAAACTTGTTCGTGATTTATTTTGTTTAATTGTTTTATTTATGCTCTGTGAGCAAGTGTTTTATTTTTGTTCAAATATTTTGTTTATTTTTGTTCTTTAATAAAACTGCGCATGCGCCACTGCATCGTACCTTCTGTTCTGGTTGTGCTTTCTTCTGCTCTGGGTCCCCGCAAAGCTATTTCCTGCCACAGGGCTATTTGGAGTTTCAGATTGATCGGTTTGAAGTTTGGGATGGTTTGCAGGTGCACGGAGTAGGGTGGCAATTGCTTTCATGCTCCTGTGATAAATGTTTTCTACTACCCACTGTAACTAACATGCAATTACATTGCATGGTGTATTGCACAGTGCACCACAGATGTGGCTAAAAGATGAGGAACAGGATTGGGTTAGGCTGATAGAAATTCAGAGTTTGTACATGTACGATACATAAACAGAGAACCAGTGACATCTGCTGGAAATTTTTTTTTTTTTTTTCTGTAACGTGTTACTTTCATTTTAAAAGCTTGGACAAGCAATACAAATAGTTAGATATAGATATGAGTTTTCTTGTACAGTAAATTAGCATCACACACTGTTTTGCACATATTTAAAGCAAAACATCCAACTGTAAAAGAACAGCTGCAATTTTATGTTATGGTCTTAAGTTCATAAACTGATGCATTTTTATTTTGCTTTATAGCTTTACATGTGCTGAATAGAGAACAAAGAAAAATTAAACAGTATAAGTTTAAATATGTGTAGTATATAGTTTGGTTCAATTAGGTAATATACATTAAAGAGTATGTCCTATTGATTCTAATAGAATAAGTAAACATTTTATTCTGGGTAAAAGTGTTATCATACAATTCATTGAAATCTCCAATGCATTAATACACCCTCATCCACCAAAATTATTAAAAACCTGTGCTGGGTTAGTGTGCTGGGGGATTTCTAAATATCTTTGTACACATAAAATAAAAAAAAGGTCTGCTCTTCCAACATATGCTAATGCTTTCGATGAGCCTGCCATCTCCAAAGTGTGACACCTCAATGTATCTGTACTATAAAAATGACAAACAAGTTATTGCCCATTTAATTCCACTCGCACTGCTGTGTACTAAATATCTTGGTATCCCTGTATTGGTAATCATCTCGTTTTCAAAAGCATTTGTTGCTGTATTTTATGGTGGTACTTTTGTTTTTACCAGCAGAGGCATCTCATATCATCTCTTTACCACATCCTGTCCTTGGCTGTAACCAGCACTAAAGCAGACACGCATACACAATCATTAGCCATCTGATGGGCTGTGCTGCAGCAATAACAGACTTCCATGGGACCTTTTTATTAAACCACTTATCTTTCTATATTAAAGATAACTGTGGTACACCATGGTACATGCATAGCAAAGTAAACTAAAAAATTACAGTACGTATTAACCATAGTTTTAGTTTCACCATACTTTTACTGTCTTTACCACGCTTGCCCATGCATTCAAATGAAATACTGTGCTATTTCACCAGGGTTAGTAGGTATTCCTTCAGCGATGTCTTGAATTATCAAATAGATATTTGCACTTTCTTGCTATATACATAAAACAGACATTTAAATGTTTTACTGCTTAACCCCAAAGCCAACATCAATAAAATATATAAATACTAGCTCCCTCTTGTGACAATTACCAAGAATGCACACTGTAACTTAGTTTCTTTATTAACTACAGATCAAACCTTGAGTACAATTTTTCTGCTCCCATTATCACAGTATGGTTTAGTTGGACTTTATTACCAGTACAAGCACATGATCTTTAATCATTTCTAAAAGTTTATGGTGGTATACCACTGATAAATTATTATTATTATTATATTATTATTATTATTATTATTATTATTATTATTATTATTATTATTATTATTATTTTTATTATTATAATAACCATGATAAATACAGAAATTCAAATGACGTGTGTTAAGTGTAAAAACATTGCAAATTCTTAAAGCAACAAGTTCATGGGGAAGATTGCTTGAAAATTTACATCGACATTTTTAACATGAATCGGGGAGATGCAGCTTTAAAAGAGTAGAAGTATGGGATGCAATTTGCAAATCAATATTGTGTAATTGATAGCCCATATGTATAAATATGCACTACATGCTAACCATTTTTTTGCTTTATAGCAAGTAACCACCAGATGGAACTGGCGTTCAGGATTTTTTTTTTATTTATTTATTTTTTTTTTTTTTTAAGGCAGTCTGCTTTTTATTTCCCCTTTTCTGCAAAAGCACCACTAGGTGTCAATCACACACCATTATTTTGCAAATACTTTCTTACCAATCAAAAACTGGAACTTCTATTAAGACAAATGGAGCTTCCAACAGTAACTGAGGTTTGTTTGTTTGTTTTCTGTGGGGGAGACAATATGGCTGCTCTACATGAAGCCTAATTCCTGGAATTCCAAACAAATCACAAAACAAAAAGACTGCATCTGTTTCGAGACAATGCTTATTCCCAGTTGTACTTGCTTTTTGGGTTAAATGTAGGGGCTTGAACTAAAAAACAACAAGACAGTAATATAACCAAGCATCCGGGGGCATGAGTCAGGGTTTCTTCCCCTTACAGTCTTCATTCTCTATCGGGGGGGGGGGGGGGACTCTAGCTCCCCCTCCCCAGAGGCCCACCTCCTCGGGATTGTCTCTCAGTGAGGTGGAGGAGGAGGAACTTTAGCAGGGCATTGTTACATGATGTTAAATAATGAACTTCAGATGAATGCAGTCTTATGCAATTCTATTGTAAAAGTCTGAAGTGTTTACCACACCAAAAAGCCTTGGGCTAATTAGGTCAAATGATGATGTACTGTACCTCCTCCTCACAGGTGCAAACTTCAGCAAATGCCTTCTGTTCTACTTGGGGTAGAAGGGTAAAAGAAAGTTTGGGTGTCTTTGGTTTGGGGTTAAGAGGTACAAAGACCCCACAAAAGCATTTTTAATATAGTGAAAGTCCAATATAATCAAAACACAGTTTTTTGTGAATTTTAGTTAATAATGATACCAGAATATCAAGTTACAGATTTCAAGTAATGATAATTGTATGATTTCACAGTTAACTTGAAATCTCCAGCTGTTTAAGAGCTGAAAACAATAAAGAAGGCCTAACTAAGCTAATTGTTAGTTCAATTGAGGATTTAGTTAAGTATTTGAGAGCTCAGTTAGAATGAAAACCAGAAGACACATGCATCCCTCAGAACTGGGGTTAAGAACCATTGCTTTAAATCACCACAGGAAGAGCAAGAAAAAAAAAAAAAGAAAAAAAAAACAATTGCAAATGCTGACCTTTCTGTTCTTTTGGCAGTTGAGTGGTATTATTGGAATGTACAAGATCTGCATTTGATTTTAAAGAGCCAATTACTATTGAATGTGGCTTTCCCATAGCTTAAAAGCAATAAAGACTTATTTGTGTGTTAATACACAAGGGTCTCCTGGTCGGAACGTGGGTAACCAGCCCCAGCAACAAAGCTTCTGGATCATTTTAAAAACCACCTGTGCGGACGACAAAGTGAATCCCTCCCCTTGCTTTGACTTATTTTTTATAGAAAAGGGCTCAAGACAGTGTGGTCCAGTGGTTAAAGTCCAGGGCTTATAATTAGAAAGTCACCAGTTCAAATCCCACCTGTGCTACTAACCAACTCATTGTGTGTGACCCTGAGCAAGTCACTTAACCTGCTTGTGCTCCATCCTGCAGATGAGATGTTAAATCAATGTCACATTGTAAGTGACTCACAGTTCTCACATATAATGCACAGTTCACAGCCTACCTCTGTAAAAGCACTTTGTGATTGTGGTCCATTATGACAGGCACTATATAAAGATATATTACATAGTTGTGATTAAACTTGCAGAGGGCATTTTTTAAGCTCAAGGCTATAACAGCATTGTAATCTGAGGCCTAGGTGCCCTCTCTGTCAAGCTAACATTTTTACATATGCATATAATGAAAATTGTTTAGACGTTCAAAGTTTCTGAAAGTATGAGAATCTGGGGGTATATAGAGTCTGCCATTGCTCTGTCTGCCTGTTTAGCCATTGTTTTGACCTTTTTTCAACCTTCATCAAAAGTCAGTGTAAGACATTTACCCTTTTTCTCACACTTACAGCAGGAGAGCTGTCTGTCTCCTGTAAGCCTTTTCTATTATTTGACATTAAAACACTTGTTCATGTCCAATAATAGAGCTGCGTTGGAGTGCAAGCATGTGAATGTGTTGAGAATTAGGACACGAGAATCATGTCAGGAGGTAAACACGATTGTCAGAAAGTTTGCATTCAGTGAGGCAAGGCTGCTGCATTGTGAAAATACCACATAACTGAACCTCTGTGAACAAATATAGGTCCTTTTAGTTTCAGCCTCAGTTTCCTTAATGCAGGGGAATGTACAGTAGTAATATAAGTAATAGAGTTATTTGAAGAAGCTACTGCAAGGCTAGATATAAAATGAACACATAGGAGTATTTGTAGGACGAGAAACCTCTAGCAGGGACCATGTACTCAATGGGGTGGTGCAGGGTTTGTGCTTGGACCCATTTCTTATCTGCATCAGTAACTTAGATTGTGGAATAATTAGCTTGTAAAATAAGCATATGACACAAAGCATTTTGGGAGTTGCTGTTGCACTTTCAATCACCCAAGAATCCAAACGGCAAAAGGACAAACAGCAAACCACACTAATCCCAGGGCTTAAAGGAATGAACTACAAAAATAGGCTGAAGAACTGAAATTATTTAGACTAGAACCAAAACATAATTAAGGGAAACTTGATAGGAGTCTTTACCATCTTAAACAGAGACACAATGAACCCTAACCAATACATTGGGTGTAGCACAGAAACCAGGACCAAGACCAGAATTAGGTGTAGATAGAAGACACATGTTGAGGGTATGGAATGGGTTGTCTAGCCATGTTGTTGAAGTTGAATGATTGGAGATACCCGCATGATAATGTTTTGAGATCAAATCAGCTACTGAGAACTGGATGAGCATAGATGGGATGAATGGCCTCCTCTCATTTGCAAAAAATGTTCTTATGTGCCGATATACTGCCATTTGTACGGATTTCAGCAGAGTTCTCTGTTGTTTTTATGACACTGACTAATGGCTTAAAGACATAACCCATTGGTTACTGAATTGTTTGCATTTCTTTTAGTAATACTTGTGAACTGGATTCGAACGAAGAGATGTAGGCCCAGATATTCGCTGTGCACAAATATAATGTATGCATAGCACAATTTGTCGGGGGTGGCCAACAATTTGTGAGATCCTGCCATGGTCAAAATTATGTGGCAAGCACAAACCAGTGTTGTGAGGCACAAAATAATGCTTTTAAAAAGCAAGTCTGAACTCCGTGCACATCACTCCAGCACTCACTCATTCAATTAGTGAAGTGAAATGCAGGTGCTTTCAGAGGTACTACCACAATGGAAAACACCCAGCAATCATACAAAGTTCCGTCCACATCTACATCATGATTCTATTCAAAAGAACGATTGTGATAGCAGCAGGGAAAGTTGTAGAGTCCATTCCCCAATGAATTGAGGCTGTTCTAAGGGTAAAAGGGGGTGCAACTTAATATTAGGAAGGTATATATATACACACACACACACACACACACACACACAATGAGTGTACAAACCATTAGGAACACCTTCCTAATATTAAGTTGCACCCCCTTTTACCCTCAGAACAGCCTCAATTCGTCGGGGAATGGACTCAACAAGGTGTCGAAAGCGTTCCACAGGGATGATGGCCCATATTGACTCCAATGCTTCCCACAGTTGTGTCAAGCTGGCTTGTAGTGGATTTCTACTCCGAATAGCTCGTTCCATCTCATCCCACAATGTTCAGTTGGATTGAGATCTGGTGACTGGACAGGCAACAGCAGTAAGCTGAATTCACTACCATGTTCGTGAAACTATTCCTGGACAATCCCAACCTTGTGGCATGGGGCATTATCCTGCTGAAAAAATCCATTAGCAGATGGATACACTGCTGCCATGAAGGGAGGCACCTGATTGGCAATGAGGTTCAGATATCCTGTGGCATTCAAACATTGCTCCACTTTTATCAAGGGGCCCAATGTGTGCCATGAAAACACACCACCACCACCAGCCCGCAATGTTAGCATTCCATGTGCAGGTTACATTTGAGTGTAGACTTGTCCGAGGAATATTGGTATGTACTGTACACCTATGATAGCTGCTTGACAGGGTATTGTTAACAGTCCTTTGTCGTGTAGTGTTGCAATTCTGCGCATTCATGCGTCTCTCTTGTGCATTTCTACTATATTGGTATTGAATGCGCAGGTGGGTTTGCGAGGCACAAACACAGTTGCAAATTGAGACAAAAAACTGCTATTTTCCAACTTCGCGCAACTGCTTTGTGCCGTGTTGGAAAATATAATTTTTTTTGTACAAGCACAAATTTATGCAAGGAACAAATTTTACGAGGGGATTGCACATTGCTTTGAATATCTGGACCGTACAGTTTAAAGGCAGGATTAGCAAGTGAATGAATCTACTGCTCCAACTAGACCCCAAGCCTGGTTTGTTAAGGCTTTTACTGCTTTAGTAATGCTGGCTTTTAGAGGTCAGTCTTTTAGCTTAGTATTACATTTGATCTGTAGACGTATTCGACCAAATGTATCAAAAATAACTACGAGCCACATACTGTAGCACACAGGAAAGAAATCTGTAAAACCTGAGGGTAAAACCCACATGAAATGAAAAAGCAATAGGCGGTTTTATTTCTTTGGAGACATTTACATACATAGCTTTGGAAATAACATTTAAAAGGTGTAGTTTCTAGATTGGGGTCAAATTCATCATTGCGTTATTTTTGGTGTTTACGTGAGAGGTACATCAATGGTGCACAATATTTATGTAGGAAAGTGTTAGCGAACACCCCCTGACTTCAATACCATTAGCACTAATGATAGTTGCCTCTGTACTACTGTATACATTGTTTTGCTATTAAATTATAAACCGTGGTTGTTATTTAAATTATTTCAATCCCCACCCTCTCTATTTTGAAGCAACTGACCATAATTTGTTCCACAACTATAATATAAAACTAACATAACAATTGTTCAAAACAAGAATTAAAGTTGTTTATTGCTAGTTTTAGGTCATTGATGTGTTTTTCCTTTTTGAAAAAACAATGAGGGTGGACACTGCATTGTTTTCATTTGATCCTTACACACAGCATCAGATTCGTATTATAATCTACACTCCGGTGCAGTGATTACATATAGATTGATACAGATTAGAATGTTTTAGAAACAGCACTGTCAAATCATCCTGCTTATACACTGAGTGTACAAAATATTAGGAACACCTGCTCTTTCCATGAAATAGACTGACGAGGTGAATCCAGGTGAAACTTATTGATGTAACCTGTTAAATCCACTTCAATCAGTGTAGATGAAGGGGAGACAGGTTAAAGAAGGATTTTTAAGCCTTGACACAATTGAGACATGGATTTTGTATGTGTGCCATTCAGATGGTAAATGGGCAAAACAAAAGATTTAAGTGCCTTTGAACGGGGTATGATAGTAGATGCCAGGCACGCCGGTTTGAGTGTGTCAAGAACTGCAAACCTGCTGGATTTTTCATGCTCAACAGTTTCCCATGTGTATCAAGGATGGTCCACTACCCGAAGGACATCCAGCCAACGGCAGGCCAGTGGTCGAAAATTGATGAAAGAGGCAAAAGGAGGCTGACACGAATTGTACAGAGCAACAGACGGCCTACAGATAGTGAACTGACAGTCCAGTAAAACATTGGTGCTGAAAAACCTATAAAAGAATGCACAACTCATCTTAACTTATCACGAATGGGGTATGGCAGCCGACAACCTAACAGAATTCCATTTCTTTCAGCAAAACACAAGAAAATGCGGCTGCAGTGGGCTAAGGAATGAAAACACTGGACACTGGAGGATTGGAAAAACATTTCCTCATCTGATGAATCCCAGTTCCTGCTGTTTCACACTAATGGGGGGACTAGGGTATGGAGAAAACCACATGAGTACATGCATCCATCATACCGTGTGTCAATATTGTAGGCTGGTGGTGGTGGTGTGATGGTGTGGGATGTGTTTTCATGGCACACATTGGGCCCCTTGATAAAAGCGGAGCAACGTTTGAATGCCGCAGGATATCTGAACATCATTGCCAATCAGGTGCATCCCTTTATGGCAACAGTGTATCCACAAGGCTAGGATTGTCCAGGAATGGTTCCACGAACATGACAGTGAATTCAGCTTACTGCAGTGGCCTGCCCAGTCACCAGATCTCAATCCAATTGAGCATCTGTGGGATGAGATGGAACGAGCTATTCGGAGTAGAGATCTACTACCAGCCGACTTGACTCCAATGCTTCCCACAGTTGTGTCAACATGGGCCAGCATCCCTGTGGAACGCTTTCAACACCTTGTAGAGTCCATGCCCCGATGAATTGAGGCTGTTCTGAGGGCAAGAGGGGGGTGCAACTCAATATTAGGAAGGTGTTCCTAATGTTTTGTACACTCAGTGGATATATATACAGCTCTGGAAAAAATTAGGAGACCACTGCAAAATTATCAGTTTCTCTGGTTTTACTATTTATAGGTATGTGTTTGGGTAAAATGAACATTTTTGTTTTATTCTATAAACTACTGACGACATTTCTCCCAAATTCCAAATAAAAATATTGTCATTTAGAGCATTTATTTGCAGAAAATGACAACTGGTCAAAATAACAAAAAAGATGCAGTGTTGTCAGAACTCGAATAATGCAAAGAAAATAAGTTCATATTCATTTTTAAACAACACAATACTAATGTTTTAACTTAGGAAGAGTTCAGAAATCAATATTTGGTGGAATAACCCTGATTTTCAAGCACAGCTTTCATGCGTCTTGGCATGCTCTCCACCAGTCTTTCACATTGATGTTGGGTGACTTTATGCCACTCCTGGCGCAAAAATTCAAGCAGCTTGGCTTTGTTTGATGGCTTGTGACTTTCCATCTTCCTCTTGATCACATTCCAGAGGTTTTCAATAGGGTTCAGGTCTGGAGATTGTGCTGGCCATGACAGGGTCTTGATCTGGTGGTCCTCCATACACACCTTGATTGATCTGGCTGTGTGGCATGGAGCATTGTCCTGCTGGAAAAACTAATCCTCAGAGTTGGGGAACATTGTCAGAGCAGAAGGAAGCAAGTTTTCTTCCAGGACAACCTTGTACTTGGCTTGATTCATGCGCCCTTCACAAAGACAAATCTGCCCGATTCCAGCCTTGCTGAAGCACCCCCAGATGAGTCCAATTTTCAGCTTTGCCCAACACCTGGTCGTCTAATGGTTATACGGAGACCTGGAGAGGCCTACAAGCCACAGTGTCTCGCACCCATTGTGAAATGAGGTGATGATCTGGGGGTGCTTCAGCAAGGCTGGAATCGGGCAGCTTTGGCATGAATTAAGCCAAGTACAAGGTTGTCCTGGAAGAAAATTTGCTTCCTTCTGCTCCGACAAAGCTCCCCAACTCTGAGGATTGGTTTTTCCAGCAGGACAATGCTCCATGCCACACAGCCAGGTCAATCAAGATGTGTATGGAGGACCACCAGATCAAGACCCTGTCATGGCCAGCACAATCTCCAGACCTGAACCCTATTGAAAACCTCTGGAATGTGATCAAGAGGAAGATGGAAAGTCACAAGCCATCAAACAAAGCCAAGCTGCTTGAATTTTTGCGCCAGGAGTGGCATAAAGTCACCCAACATCAATGTGAAAGACTGGTGGACAGCATGCCAAGACGCATGAAAGCTGTGCTTGAAAATCAGGGTTATTCCACCAAATATTGATTTCTGAACTCTTCCTAAGTTAAAACATTAGTATTGTGTTGTTTAAAAATGAATATGAACTTATTTTCTTTGCATTATTCGAGGTCTGACAACACTGCATCTTTTTTGTTATTTTGACCAGTTGTCATTTTCTGCAAATAAATGCTCTAAATGACAATATTTTTATTTGGAATTTGGGAGAAATGTTGTCAGTAGTTTATAGAATAAAACAAAAATGTTCATTTTACCCAAACACATACCTATAAATAGTAAAACCAGAGAAACTGATAATTTTGCAGTGGTCTCTTAATTTTTTCCAGAGCTGTACATATATATATATATATATATATATATATATATATATATATATATATATATATATATATATATATATATATATAATAGATAGTTTCTGACATACCTGGGGGGCAATTAATTCTGCTTAATAAAATGGGTTGTACGGGCAGTGGAATAAGAAAGGAGCACCTTTCCTATATTAACTTTTACCAACGCCAACAAAATTTACCAAATATGTATAAAACAAATTACAGTACAATATATATCAAACGTGTGTTTTAAACACGTATAAAAGTCTTGTAAACATACAGTTGAAAGTAATGCTCAGGTGAGCTATTGCAATTATCTTGTGCACTCTTTTAGTGCATAAAAAGAACAGGAAAAGTAGTCTTGGGACACTAATTTAGTTTCAGTGATGCACAGAGAATGTATCCCATTTACATTGCCAAAAGCCTGAGTATATAAAATGCTGTTTACAAAGAAGGAAGAAATACTTTATAGTTATTTACATAGAAACTGCAACAGAGAACACCTCATCAGGGGTGAAAATAAAGCAATATCATCTACAGTGTTACTCGGAGGTTAACACCTTTCACCACACCTGCCACAGACCCGCCTGCCACAAACGAAATTCATCTGTTTAAATTTGTTGGTATCGCCTACATTGTACACCATGGTTTTGTGGTCAATGTGCCATAGCACAGTTTAAAAGAGGATTATGTCTGTTAAGTGTATTAGTTTTTTGTGTTTTTTTAAACAAACATTTTTTTTTTTTACATTATGGATGGATCACACGCTTTGATCTAGAGTGTGTGTATGCTGTTATGCACAACGGCGCAGTAAATATGCATTAAGGAATGTTATTTTGACAGAATACTTTTGAAAATAATTTTTTACATTTTTTTTTTTTTTTTTTTTAAATGTACTTTCCCCTACATGCAGTATGATTGTGTTTGGGGGGGGGGGGGGGGGGGGTATGATTGGGGGGGGGGGGGGGGGGGGGGGGTGATTTAGGTCTGGAGAGAGGCGATCCATTGACAACTGAAGTATGTGAAAAGTACCAAGTTCTGTCTATCTGCCATCAGGGATTTCCAAAGTTGGCTACCTTTCACTTGTGTCTTCAGCAGACTGAGGTTTTTAATTTCCTTTCTTCCCTTTTCCTTTAATATGTCTTTTCATAACTATAGATGTAAGAGTTCACAATCCAAACCTGATTTAATTTGACTGTATAAATCTCTGACCCCTTACTAACAGGTCTCTTTCATTTTAATGTGTGGAGGTGGGTATGAATCTGTATCCCTATGTTCACCCTGTTGACTCCAGTTGCTGTCAAAGTAATTGTAGCTAACATAATATTTCCATAAACCTTACCTGTTGTGCACAGTTCTTAAGTGTACAGTTTTGAAAGAAACATGTGTTTTACACATCTAGGTGAAATGCATCTCTCAGCTATATTAATGTCACCTTGTGATGTTTTGCCAGTAATTTATCTCTTGATTATAAAAGCACTAGCATAGGGTTTTTAATTAAGTTTTTAATTAGGGAGGCTTGGTGGTGCAGTGGTTAAATAAGAGACTTTTATCAGGAGGTTCCCAATTCAATCCCAGCTCAGCCACTGACTTGCTGTGTGTGATCCTGAGCAAATCATTTAACCCCCTTGGGCTCCGAGGTTCTACTGTAAGTGATTCTGCAGTAGCAGTAGTAGTCGATGAGTTCCGACAAGCAAAATCCATTGATATCATGTCGGTGTCTTATTAGGTCGATCTAGTGTGCGGTGGCCCTAAAACACTTCGGCTAAAAGCATCTGCTAAATGACAAATTAACATCATTATTTGATACATTACATTGAGTTTAATTTAAGACAGTATTTTATGATTGAACTTACCAGGGTGAAGTGAAAAAGTAATGGTAATTGAAGGCAGCAATGATATGAATTATATATTATATATGTATATATCTATAGACACACACACACACACACACACACCGAAATTATACAACAGGACAGCTAAGCTGTTTACCTGTGAACATACAAAACTATAACACACAAAAAGGCTTTTACACAGTAACTTTTTTCTTATCGTTGAAAGCACCATCAACTGGGCCCTCCACACAGCAGCAACCCTGAGCACACTGGTTGTTTTCCTTAAATACCCTGCACCTGGCTCTAATTTACAATAAACACCAGGTGCAGGAGATAGCTAATAATTAAACAATTAACACATACTAATCTACATGCTCAGATTTTATTTATTTATTTATTTATTTCTAGCAGGGAGGAAATTAACTATTAACTCCTGAGATATATATAATACTATATATATATATATATATATATATATATATATATATATATATATATATATATATATATATATATATATATATATATACACACAAAATATACTTAATATTGTGTTTACTAATCCAAGACTTATAAGTCAAATGCAGGTCAGAAGTGTATTCTAGGTACATTATTATGGGCTTTTCCAATGACAGATGCTAATCTGCCCTAAATTAATAACAGAGTGCACTAACTTTATGTAAATATTCTTAAGGCATTTACACCATGTGTATATTTGAATGTGAGCTGTGGGGGGAAATTCCTTTTATACCAAATGGAATTTCTTTCATTCCAAAAGCACATTGAAATCATTGTATCTTTTGAATACATTTTGAAAAAATGAGGAACAAAGTCTACCTGATTAAAAAGTGACTTGAAAACCATTAATGGACCATGGTGTGACAGCTTCCCTCTCACTAAAGGGAAATAGTTGATATTTGACGTGATGTGTTTTCATGGAAGTTGGAAATATTTGACAATTGAAGCATTGTATTGGGGATAGTAGCCTGTATTTTGTATTAAGAACTATTTACATACGGGTCATTCCAGTGCAAAGAGACCAAATTCTGTGGTCAAGTTTCTTCCACTTATAGTTGCTGCGATACATCTCATGTGATGCAGAAGAGACTATTAACTTATAGCCCTGTGTTAAAAAAAAAAAAAAACCTCTCATGTCAATGACCAATTCCTTTTTTTTTTTAAAGCCCTTGAAAATGTTTGGGATTAAATTAACATTATGTCTTTGGATGTTCAATATACTTTGCAGAATGGAATTCCTTTGCAAACTATTACAATCACGTTCTCATTTAAAATTGTGACAAGGCCAATGAACTGATCACAAAAAGCAAGCAACAATAAGACTCATTTAACTAAACAAATGATGTAGGCCCATTGGAACTATATTTTTAATGTTATAATTTACTGATGTATTGCTATGTGTCTGAAGTTAAGTACAGGATTTAAACACTGTAGCTTTATCAGATCTGGTCAGATCAGCAGCATAATCAATTTCCAGCTCCTATTGTGGTTCTGACAACTAGTACAGAAAACTTACAGTTTACAGGCATAATATTCAATTAAGCATAACCCACATAATAAATGAAAAAGACTGGCTGAGACAGTGCGATATTTTATTGCAGTTCTACAGTAAGCAGGTGTTCTACAGTAAGCACCAACAGGGTCATTCCACTTAAGTGGACAAAGTCGCTCAAGCCCTATGCCAGCGACCTATGTCTTATTTTGGTTTCTTTTTTTTTTAATGTATTTTTTATTAGCAAGTCAAAGAAACAAGCGTGAAGATGTCCTGTGTTATTGAAGCATGAGTAACATTTAAATGCATTGAAAACTATGCTCAGTTTCTTGACTTATTCGTGTTTTATTCTTTGATTATACCAAAAAAAAAAAAAAAAGCTTGTCTGTATTTTTATTTATTTTAAATAAAATGTATTTTCAATGCACTTAGTCAAACCCTTTTAATATTATGCCGAAGGAAATTAGCAAAAATGGTGACAAAGGGGCTCCCAAGTGGTGCATCCAGTAAAGGCACTCCGTGTGGAGTGCAGGATGCGCTCTACAGCCTTGACATCACCAGTTTGAGTCCAGGCTATTCCACTGCCAACCTTGGACATGAGCTCCCAGTCCAGGGTGTGTAAAAGAAGCGGTCAGCTGACGGCGCACACTTCAGAGGGCAGCCTGTGTTCATCTTTGCCACTCCCGAATCAGCATGGGAGTGCTAGCGGTGAGCTGTGTCTAAAAATTATTTCCTATTCCAAATTGGGGAGCAAATGATAAAAACAATTGTGACAAAAAGCAATACTGATTTTTTACCTAGTAAAATAAGCTTGAAAACACAGAAGTGTGATGTGACAAATATGTGATGTAACCAATATGTCAGTGTGTGTTATTCTACACATGTACAACACATTACAATAACCAGAAAGCTGTAAACACACAGTGTATTGTTTTGTACTCTGTAAGATGTTAAATGTTACAGCATTATATTTCCCAAAGCGAGGTGGAATGTACCGTAAATCTCTTCTGATATATGTGATGTTAATTGTAGTGTGGTACCAGGAGCTTGTGCCCATTGACCATTACTGAACATTCTGGCCAAGACATTTCAAAGAGGTGATAAGCAGAATGTGATATTAAACAGGTGTAACTGTAATCAAATTACATTTTTTAAATCAATATTTAGGCGTTTGAATTCATAAAAGAAGTATTTGTCATCGTCATGTTTATTTAGGCCACTTTAAAGTGTTTCCTATGTGGGTTATAAACTGGGGGAGTGGGTTTAACATTCTTGTGCTAGAATCAGGTCACCCAACCTCACATCCCTTGAAGGAAATAATAATGGTTAAGAAAGCAATACACATATTCATTTTGTTTAACTGACATACATTGTAATATTGAAAAAGCTTACTTTATATCAAAAGCTTTTGTTTACCAATGTTATACTAGCTGTATATATATATATATATATATATATATATATATATATATATATATATATATATATATAGTACCAGTCAAAAGTTTGAGTACACTTGCTAGAAACTAGTTTTTTTTTCATAATTTACAATGTTTTACGTCGTATACGTTTCTGTAAATACTTGAAAATGAAAACACATGTTACAATATTCAAAACAAGTCTCAAAGCAATGTTCAAGAAAATTTAAAATTGTCTCTAAATCTTAGATTCCTGAAAATAGCCACCCTTTGCCTTAATAACAGCCTCACAAACACGAGTCAATCGGTTAACAAGTTTCAGCAGGAAATCACCCGACAGGTCTTCCCAGCTCTTCTGCAGCAATTTCCAGAGATGTAGGGCACTTGTGGGTAGCTTTGCTTTGACTCTACTGTCCGGTTTGTCCCATACAAGTTCTATGTGATTGAGGTCTGGAGACTGGGCAGGCCAGGTCATTAGACTGAGTTGTCCTTCACTTTCCTTCTTCGCCAGATAGTTCTTGCACAACTTTAAGGTGTGTTTCAGGTCATTATCTTGCTGAAGAATGAAGGACTTCCCAACTAGCCATAATCCTGATGGAATGGCATGCCTCTGAAGTATGCTATGATAGCCATGCTGGTTGAGCTTGCCATGGACCTGTCCATTCTTGACAGTGGTAACCACACATGCAGAACTCATGCGCTCACCCTCTCTGCATCTTACAAATACTCGGCGGTTGGACCCAAATATTTCAAATTTTGATTCATCGGTCCATAAGACCGACTTCCACTCCTCAAATGTCCAGTTTCTGTGTTTTTTGGCCCAGGCAAGTCTCTTCCTCTTATTCTGAACTCTTAAAAATGGTTTCTTTGCAGCAATTCTTCCAGTTAGGCCAGCTTCACACAATCTCCTCTGAACAGTTGATGTTGAAACATCTGTACTTCTAGTAGCATTTAGGTAAGCTTGTATTTCAGGGGCAGTTAATCACCGGTTTCGCAGACTTGTGACTCGTATGAACTTGTTTTCTGATTCTGAGGTCACCCTTGGCCTGCCTGACCTTGTTCAGTCCTCATGGGTGCCAGTTTCTTCAAATCGTTTGATGGTCATTGCCACAGCAGTAACAGACACTTGCAAATTTCTTGCAATTTGTCTTAAAGATTGACCTTCATTTGTTAAAGTAATTACAGACTTTTTTTCTTTGCTTCAAGCTCAGAGCCATATAAGATGCATGGCTAAGTCAAAAAGCAAAGAAGATTCAGTCATGTGCTGACAGCAACAACACAAAGAAATTCTACGATGCACTCAAGTCAGTCTATGGTCCACAAGCCTCAGGAACTTCATCTCTTCTGAGTGCGAATGGAACTACACTGATCACAGAGAAAAACCAAATCGTTGCAAGATGGGCCGAACACTTCAACAGTTATCTACTTTGTTCCTACATTGACTAACTTGACCTCTACACGGGTTGTATGCACTTTTCCCATGCAATGCTATCAATTATTTAATTGCAGGGGAAATCCTTTGTTGATAGCAACAGAAAGAAGCATGTGAGCAGTGTGAGAGCACTGTAGTGGACGTCCTAACATTAAACAAATACGTGGTATGCTGTTTTTTTTTTTTTCATGGCTGCAAATTCATGTTTCATTTATTCAACATAGAGAAATTCCACACAAACTGTAGCTCAATGTATTCAAAGCAATTTGTTTTATTATTTTAAAATTATCAGAAAGAAATTTTAAAAAAATTAAATGCAAAAATGACAAATTCAAGCTTAATGTGTGTTAATAGCTTATAAAGAGATGATTTCTGATTTACTAGTTAAAGTTGTACTGAGACAGTGGAGTAGGTTAACAATCTCACTCCAGGTTCAACAAGACAGATATATTTATTTATTTACCCAGTATATTGAACTCATGTTATATTAGTAAATGACACCTATAGTACACAAAGTAACTGTATTTTGAAGTTTATCCTTACTTTATCTTTGCAATATTCTTTTATGTGTGTGTTATCTCTTTTTCTTACAGAGATGCAAGACTTACAAGTACCAGAGTGTATTGCTGTGTGACTTTAAACAAACTGAATAGTCCCAGATTGTAAATAAAACAAATCATTAAAAAAAAAAAAACTGTAAAAGCTCTAATCTATTTTTGTGAAAGGTTTGGTAATCACCAAATGGCTGTAAAAGCCAGACATGTTTGTTTTGCTCTTCATGGAGCTGCTGGTCTCACGATTGCTGTCAAATTGCCAGGAATAGCTGTCTTCGTGTTTCCGTCAGGACTCTTTTTAGACAGCTGCTTCAGTCTATAGCTGCAAATGAAACATAAATCATGTTATTTACACAATCAAATGTTTTACATTTTCAAACACAAAGAATTGCGGTATTAAGCAAGGATGTACAAATCAATATGCTATCATTGCAGAAGTTAATTTTAACTGACAGATTAATGGACAGACACTGAGATGGGTGCATAGAGAAATAATATTTGAACTATCAGACTTTTTGAACAACAACATCAAATGTGTTCCGTATGATTCTCCTTAGATCATTATTTGCCAAGCTTAAAAACTTGAGTGTTTGGTACAATATGGAACAGTCAAAGCTGGTTATAGGGAAGTGAGGTGGGGAAGCGTTTGAGAATTGCATTGTGCACTGAAGCCTGTGGAACACGGAAACAATTTGGAACCGCTGGGGAATAATTTCCTATATATATGTTTGTTACCTGAGACGTCTCATAGCAGATTTAACCCAGTCATCTTTGGAGCTGGCGCACACCTTTTTGTCCTGAACAGTAACAAATCTTTTACAAAAAAAAACAAAAAAAAAACAGGTGCACTTATAGTGTAGAGTCTACTGTAGAGTTTCTACATTTTCAAAACACAGCTTCTTGTGAGCAGCCTAGACACGGATATAATGGGGCTTAAGCCACTGGAGACCAACTGTATGAGGGAGACATCAATAAAAAGCACGTCTGTGGCTAATTCTAGCAATTTAAAATGTGGTTTAACTACACCTTGCCTTGAAAGCAAGACAAGTAAACACAGCCAGTATATTTATAAAGAGAAGTAAGATCACCCTGGGGACAAATGATAGAGTACTGTCTGCTGTCATGCTTCAGTAGTGCTTATCTGATGCACAATTTGAACTTGTTCTATGGTTTATTAACAGTTCTACGCCAGTCCTAGCACATTTTATGCACATAATGCTTCAAGAGATATTAATTCTTCAGTTCAAATGCAGTATTGCCATTTTTTTGTATGACATTTATTCCACGTACTTCTGTGCAGATACTTGGATGTTTCAAGTAATTTATTTTAAAGTTTTTTTTTTAACTCAGCAGTTATCATTTAAAACAGAAAGAACTGTTAATAGAAAAACACAAAAATTATACTTTTCACATCTTAATAAAATAAGTATTGAATAGCTTGTTAGAAGTTAATCTATCGGGGCTTCCGAGTGGCGCATTTGGTAAAGGTACTCTGAGAGCAGCTTCCCATAGCCTGGAGGTCACCATTTCGAGTCCAGGCTATTCTATTGCCGACCGTAGACAGGAGCTCCCAGGGGACAGTGCACAATTGGCCAAGCACCACCCAGGGGTGGGGGAAGGCTTAGCTCTGCCAGGGTGTCCTCGGCTCACCACGCACCAGCGATTCCTGTAGTCTGGCCAGGCGCCTGCAGGCTTGCCTGTATGCTGCCCAGAGCTGCATCATCCTCCGACACTGTAGCTCTGGGTTGGCTGCATGGTGAGTCTGCAGTGTGAAAAAAAGCAGTAGGCTGACGGCACACGCCTCAGAGGACAGCCTGTGTTCGTCTTGGTCGCTCCGAGTCAGCACGGGGGTGGTAGCGGTGAGCTGAGCCTAAAAATAATTGGATATGCCAAATTGGGTGAAAATAATAAAATAATAATCGATTACTACATTTTTAATTAAAAAAAAAAAAAAACTTAATCTATCAATCACTCACATTTTTCCTGCAATTATTTGTATTACTTTTGTTTCAATAGATAATCTGATTTCTAGTACCCCCCTAATCCATATATTGTATTTTATCTATCATTTGGGACCCACTGAAAAAAACAGTGCATCAGCTTATGAAGAACTGTGAACACTGTTCAAAACCTTGTTATTTGATTTACACAAAGCAGAAGGGTGCCTGCTTTGCATCTGATTAAATAGATATTAATAATAATAATAATAATAATATAATAATAATAATAATAATAATAATAAGAAGAAGAAGAAGAAGAAAGAAGAAGAAGAAGAAGAGAAGAAGAAGAAGAATTGTATAGCCCCCTTAAAAAGCAGACATCTCAGAGCGCTTCACAATTAATAGTACAGCAATAAATAAACAGATTATGCATAAAAAAGCATAAGGAAATAAAACAATCATAAAAAATAATAAAAATGCCTTTCTAAATAAGTAATTCTTTAAATTAACTTTAAAAACACTCAAAGAAGCTGAGTCCCTGATCCCCAGTGGAATAGAGTTCCATAATTTGGGGTCATAGCAACAGAAGGCCCTGTCGCCTATAGAGCACAGGCGAGCAGGTGGGACACCCAGCAGTCTGAGATCAGCAGAGTGGAGGTTGCGAGTGGGAGTATAAAAAGATAACAGATCTGACAGATAAGTCAGAGCTAACCCATGAAGAGGCTTATATGTCAGCATTAAAATTTTAAAATCAATTCTAAACCTGATAGGCAGCTAATGCAAGGCCTCTAAGACAGGAGTAATGTGATCTCTTGACTGGGACAGAGAAAAAATTCTGGCTGCAGAGATGTGTTTATGTATTTATTTACTTACACAATTGCGTCAATTCTGCAGACTTTAAGGGAGCTTTGTTCCATGTACCCTTTTATAAATCCGATGGGTACAGGCTTCCGAGTGTAGTTTATACAACAGTCATATTTCTGTGGTCCAACTACAAAAAACAGCATGAACAGAATGTCAGTAACATGTGGAGCCAGTATCAGACTTTAGGACAATATTGACAGTAGTCTTAGTAATCGTAGTAGTAATCATAGTTACAAACAATAATAAATGTAACCCCAACTGTACATGGTAATTCCATCTTACAATTCTAGTGTGTACAATTTGTATAGTTCAGGTGTATTTATTGTAAGAGATTTTATTCACATTATGGAACAATGTTTTTGTGTCTGCTTAAAACATTGGTGTCGGCCAGGTAAAGCATCATTCTCCTTGGTTTTGAAAAGGGAAATTCTGGGCAGTGCCGTTAAAATGTTGCTATTCAATTTGTAAACCTTATAGAACAAAAGCCTTGTTGATAATCAGCCATTCATTACCAGGAATTCAGTTAGAATCTCACTGAGTTACTCTTATAGTTACCACAATTAGATTTCATCATTTCACAAGATTGTAACTGATAAAGTGGTCTTTACAGGAGCTGTCAGGAACCATGATTTCACAGCGATTGTTACATCAATAATAGTATGAATTTTCAGACAAATGTTGCAGCGTTTTTAGTCCTGCCTAATATACCTAACGGTATTAAAAGAGAACGCAATTTCCTATTGCCTGCGCAAATCAAATTGCTATCATCATTCCTCTTTTAATAGTTGCTGTTTTTCTCAAATATATTCATATTTGTTAAATTATTACAATAACACATTGAATTATATCAATAATACAAATTAATAGTATCTTAGATTATAAATATATGTTGAAGTAAACATGTATTTCAGCACATTTGTCAGATTTATACTAAATTATGATTAATTTTCAAAATAAAAAAAATAACTTACATGCAGATGCCTGGTCAATGAGAATGCTAAGAATGAAGCTCAATATCAGGACGTATTTGAGCAGGCTTCTGTTAGACATCTTGCTGCAAGACTGGTTGAGAATTGAGGTCAATGCTTATATACTTTTTGGTGGAGGTCTTAGGATGTTTTCTGCATTTCTTCAGCAACATCAGACGTTCGAGTGTACAAAGCAATACATGACAATAACATCCTGTCCTAATTTTTTGAGAGTGGTTAAGTTCATCAATTGTACTTTATATGCTTTATGGCTTTTGTCTATGCAACATATACAAAAAAAAGACAACATAATTTACTATGCACACACACCTAATATGATCTTGGTTTTCTAAATAGTAAAAAAATCTACAGTATCATTAGTTTCAATAAGCGTGGTGTCTGGAGTCAATGAGAGCAAGATACTTTTATTGATAACTTAATTGTTAAGAAGACTTAGTTAAAAAAAACAACAAGCTATCAGCTTGTGTATACAATTTTGAGTATCCTAATAAGGAAAATCTTACCTACAACTATAGTTGGTGTAACAACAAAAACCAAAAGAAATATCAATAAGAATCAGTCGTTGATCACACATTGTACATTAAACATAGTCAACATCAACATCACAACGACATATTATATATAATATTATATATATAGATAGATATATATATATATATATATATATAGATATATATATATATATAATATAACGAGATCTACATTGTATTGCAGGAGCCTATATTTTCCACTGAGAAGCATTAACTGAATTAACTATTTCATATAAATAATATTAGTCAGGACCTTGTTTTGGATTCAGAGTTCTCAATGTATATGCCCCATAGCCACTTCTCAAATCAACAGCAAATCAGCCAGTGTACCATTTGTGAGGCACCGTTTTATGTAATTCTTTTACACTTTCTATCACAAATCCAGACTGGAAGTGTAATTTTCATATTATTTTTACCATGCTTGAGAATGTGACCGATAGCTTATGAATCTGTGCCGAGTAGTTGATCTTGGGTGGGGGCCCACGAGAAGCGTTTCACTGGCCTTTGTGCTCCTGTGAATTACAGAGAAATATCATCCGGGCATGCTTCAGTGACCACGACTGGTCAGGCACCCCAAAAGTCCAGGCAGAGATTTTGTATTTTTTTTTTAGCCACTGCTTAAAACTGAACTTCTGAAGTGAGATTGAGTTGTTTAGTATGTAGCTGCAGTTTTTTGTCCTTTGTTTCTAACTTGGTTGTAGATGCAGGGGGGATACACACCCCTCACCTCATTAAAAAAAATCACCCTTAAGAAGTGGATGAAAAGGGAGTTTCTTTGATAGAATGATTAGTAAGCATGGTAAATAAAGCTTTAGCTGGAAACAATATTAGATTAGAGGGAACCGCGCATAACAGGATATTAAACAATTAACCTGTTAACAGGTAAAATTGTGTTCACTAACATGTTAGAAATGTTGCTCTATGGCCTATTTTGTTAATGGTTAATGTACTGTGACATACTTAACAAATACAAAAATGGTCAGATGAAACTGTTCGCTACATTATCAAATGCAAGTCGACCATAACAGTTAAATGGGGTCACATTTGAATAAAGGTGCATTAAAGATGTTACTCTGGTAATGTTTAGCAAATTAGATGAAGTTTTGTTTTATATTAACAGCCAGCTTACTAATACGGTAACAACATTTATTCAGTTTATTAATAGTAATCAGTTAATAAACGAATAAAGTGGCCCTTAGAATGAAGCTTAAACCAGTTCTTTACAACCAACCAATTGGTCCACAGGAAGTATCATACAGTACATGCACATGAAAACAAAGCCACAAAAACAATGAAGTAAACATAAAACAATACAGCGAGTCATAACTGTATGAGGGACAGTAACTTTGCTCGCCTATATTGACAAACAAATTTACATTAGCAAACAGTAAACCTTGCCAAGAGGAAGCTTTCGAAAAGTTAAAAATACCTTGGCTAGGTATTATGTCACTTCCAAATGGCCGGCCAACCCTTTAGAGTGCTTTAATGTATACTTTGTAAGAAGTGGACAAATGCCTCATATGTATAACTCACCCACCAATGCCACACCAGAAATAAAATTCCAACTGTGCACTTATGTAATTGAATACATCCGTTCCCTCCCATAATATTGATACTACTGGCAGGTTTATTATTTGCCAAACATTACATTATGATGGTGAGAAATCAGCAAGAAATTGCATAGCAAAGTTAAGCATAGTTATGCATCATGACATATTCTGGTAGGTATGATGTATTGCCCAAGTTAATTTAGATACAATGTCACGTCATTTTCTGTTATATCACCGAAACTGGTATACAAACTACTGCGCTTGCCTAGTTACTGGTCACGCATGCGCACATCATTTCGTGGCTGACTACAAACATGGTACATTATGATTTTATTTAAATTATTGATTTAATTATGTATTGATAAAGATGTTTATTAAATGTATATTATGTTTGAATTGTTTTCTATGGTAAAATATAGCCAATGTTTAATGTTGGACTACTCGACTGCTAATAAAAACACATTTAGCACGTTGTTGTAAAGTTGTTGCTGATTATTTTTGTAAATACAAGTCAAATTATGCGAATGTTGGTAGCCTACTACTGTTGAAAACAAAAAAGTTCTACCAGAATCGTATTCTATATATAAATATATTGTAACTTGCATAAAACATGCATTGGTTTGGGTTAATTGTGGTGTTGATTAATTATTCCCTGCACCTGGTGAGCATTGTAAATTAGAGTCAGGTGCAGGGTATTTAAGAAAGGCAGCCAGTCTATTCAGGGCTGCTGTGGAGAAAAAAGCAGGAAGGTGTGTGCCCTGTTTCTGGACAGCCACAGCAGTTAGTACTCTGTGTTAAATTATGTTTTGTGTACCAGTAAACAGCTTAGCTGTCCAATGTTTTAGTTAAGGCGATCCTGACTGTTTAGTTTTGCTCCAGTGGAAGCTAGGTGTTTATTTGTTTTTTGTTTTTTGGGTATTATTAAAAATAGCGCATCAGTGCTGGCAAAATCAGTTTCTGTGTCCTGGGTCTGTTTTAAAGGGGCAACGAACTGTAGAGAGTTGCAAGCTCAGTTACTATATATATATATATATATATATATATATATATATATATATATATATATATATATATATATATATATATGTATGTGTGTGTGTGTGTGTGTGTGTGTGTGTGTGTGTGTGTGTGTGTGTGTGTGTGTGTGTGTATATATATATATATATATATATATATATATATATATATATATATATATATATCCTATATATATGCATCAAGATTTCAGGTTGTAACACAGCAAACTGTGAAAATGTCCAAGGGGGGTGAATACTTACTATAGGCACTGTAAGTGGATTGCACCTGTACCTTCTGAGGTCATCGAGTTACGCCAACAACAAAAGTTTCCAGGAACAAAAAAAGTATTTTGCTTTTGGGCTATGAAGTCTGTCACCTGGTATTGGCAAGTGTTCAAAGCACCTGCTGTTTTAGCCTTGTGAATTTCCCAGAGCAGAAATTAAGTTACACAAAAGTGACAGCAAAGTGGTGTGAGATTTTGGGCTCATTATCAACAAGGCACTGTTTTCTCTCCCTTTTATAGGAATGTAACTATTTTAACATTAATATAACTAGCAAAAAACAGCAAATGCAGTTACAGACAGAAGCAGTTAAACTATTGTTATGCATTGCATCGTGGTCTCTAATTCCTTAAAAAAAAAAAAAAAAAAATAGAACAGACATTTCTGTCCTTTGAATGAAAGTAAATGTACTACATAATGTGTTTTTGATTAACATTTTAACATGTGAACAATTTCTTAATATATATAAAAAGATTCCTCTGGGATATAGTAGGGCTTGTTTTTGTTACACTGATGCTCACTTAGACTGGCTTAATACTTTCTCTTGAAAAGTGAGATGTTCTGTATACAATCAAGCACAGTGCTGGAAGGCACTATATGGGCTTACCCTCAAAGCTTTTCAAAAACATTCCTATCTATTGCGTTGTGCTTTTCTGTTAGACTATTTTCTACTGGGTGCTTTCCCATGTCCTGGATCGCTTGGGTTTATTGCTTGTAATAGCATGACTTTATGTGACCTGCACTAATATAACGTTATGTGGTTTGTAGAAATATATTCAGTAGGACAACTCTTGCGATTTTAAAAGCATTTTATTAATAGATTAGGCATTTGACATTTTCATTACGCATCATTCACTTGCTTGTTTAGCAATTTATCCTCGCCTTTTAAGGCACTCCGAGCTGCCTCGAAAGCTTGCATGACATACAGGCTGGGGGGCAGTTTGGACCTCTCCAAGGGGAGGGGTGAGTCAGCAGTCAAAGTGGAGGTAAATCCACTGCACAGCACAGACAACATTGGGCTTAGATTGATCTGGCTTGATTGTCACTGGCTACCAGTCAATTTGATCATTTTAAATTAATGTAGGGATAACTTTCTGGTCATTGGGTGTCTGTCATCTGCAAGTGTATTGTTTAGAGTTACCTGCCTGTAACTTTGCATTGCTATTATAACTAATCATATTAGTATCAAATACATTTTAAACCATATCTTCAGTGCACTGGAATTTCGAGAGGAGCTTTCAAAGGGTTTTACTTGGCTTGTTATCAATCCAGTTAATAAAGTTCAGGAAACAGTTCAGGAAATTCCTAGTGTTTTTACCTCACATGACGGGAACATTTGACTCTTCAACTTATGACTCTTGTATAAAGGAAAAAACTATTATTTTACTAACAGACAAATGATGGTGATTGTATAGTACATGTAGAGCCCTGGCAAAATGACTGGGACAGCAGACTTGGGATGAAACAACTATGGTGGGTATTTTGAACCCCCTTTTATCCCACTTCGACAACTTATTAGACATATTAATGGCTGTAATAGTGAAAATGCAAGGGGCAAGTGGCGTGTGCATCAGCAACCATGTGTTAGATTCCAGCATTCTGTCGGGCTTATCATTCTAAATAATAAAATGTTTTCTGTACTATGTTGCTGTTCTGTATTACTGCATCTGTGCACGTGAATGACCAGAAGTAGAATCACAAACGATCTTAATAGTGGCAGCTTAATACTTTCCCTCGAGCGGTCATGAGACACACATTCATGGGGTATTCATGAAACAGAAAGTGGATATAAGTGGAAACAGGACTGAATATCAATGAAGTTCATGCTTTTTCATAAATATTCATGGGTTTCATGACAAGTTATGCATGAAATCCCTGAACTAGATTCATGAATGCGTGGAAGTGGAAACAGGACTGAATATCAATGAAGTTCATGCTTTTTCATAAATATTCATGGGTTTATGACACATTATGCATGAAATCCCTGAACTAGATTCATGAATGTGTGAATGCATGAATCATGTATGTGCATGGTTTATTCATGCTCGTAAATGCATGCAGGTTTTGCTTTTAAGACAAAGCTGAGCCCTAGGTTTCAGGCTTGCATTACACAGCCTCAGTTTGGAACAAACGTCCACCCTTGGTTTTACTGCAGAAACAATGTAATGTAAGAAAACAAATCTTCAGCTGCTTATTCTGGATGCAAGAGGCTGTATCCTGAAAGGTCTACTATTACAAGAAGTGTATTTGCAGCTTCAATTGCTTTGTCCAGATCACCAGCCATCTCTATGAAAAAGCTTTACAACAGCTGCAGTTTCACTATGTGTTTCTGATAGGAGGCCAGCAAGGTTTGTTTAATGCTATCGATTTTCTTTTTGAAGGATACACTAGCTTAATGTTGTTCAGTAATTCAGATACAAGTATTACCACAGGCATTGTCTGTTCTTAATAAAGTGTACGTTTTTCTGTTATTGTTTAACAAATAGTAATTGCTGCGCTGTACTGTGAGTAAGAAATAGGTATTTTTTAAACAATAGGCAGCATGTTTTATGTGTAGGTTTGTAGACAGTGAACAACAGTGTATAATAATAATCTTTATATACCGCCTTTCATAGTGGACCACCATCACAAAGCGCTTTACAAGAGACTAGGGTGTATGAACTATGCTTCAGCTGCAGAGTTACTTACAAGAACGTCTCACCTGAAAGATGGAGCAGGAGGATGTACCTCCTGGTTACAAGCCTGTTTCTTTAACCACTGGACCACACAGCCTACTATAATGTTAACCCTTTAATTGTACAAAATGTTAGCCGAATAGCAGGAATATCTCATCTTAAACATGTCAAGATGTTTTTTTTTTTTTTTTACTTTGACCTTTAACCTTTTCACACTGTGTGAACCAAAAATATTACTTTCATTTTCAGCATCTTGGAGAGGCTGGAGATAGTAGCGCAGAAGTGTACTAGGATACCGAAACTGGAAATGGAAATCAAAGAGCCACAGAACCAAGTGAGAAGGCTTCAGAAGAAGATTCAAATTCTGGAAGGAGATTCAGGTGAAAGTGCAAAGGAAACCACAGAGGAGTTATACAATGGCCATGTGAAAAAAAAGTCTAGAGTCTGTCCTTGGGCATGAAACTTCCTTATCTGGGGCATGTAAAGCATTGCTTCTGAAGGTTTTCGATGAGAGCTACTTGATGTCCCACGGTATAACTGGTCATCATGGGAACACGAAAAGGGAAGCTAAGCCAATGATGGACGAGAGGATTATTTAGTTCATTCGATATTTGCTCAAGCAGCAGTTTGATCCATGTGTGACTGACAGCGTCATCACGGAAAAAATAAAAAATGTTCAGGTTCTGAGGCTAAAATATTGTCACAGAGCTGAACACTCAGTCTAAATGTCAACACTTTGTAAATATTTTGTATAATCAGCCATTTTAATGTACAATTTTCTTTCTTTGCATTGTTGTCAACGGTTGCCATTTTCTAAGGCCTACATTTAAACTACAAACCATCTGTGAACTTCAAGATTCTTTAAACTCTACCACAAGTGTCTTAATGACTTTTCTTTTGTATCTGAAATAGTGTAATAATAATAATAATAATTTATTTTTATATAGCGCCCTTCATAGTGGACCACCATCACAAAGTGCTGTACAGAGGTAGGCTGTGATCTGTGCGTTATATGCAGAGTCCCTTACAATAGGACATTGATTAACATCTCATCCGCAGGAACAAGGAAGTTAAGTGACTTGCTCAGGGTCACACGGTTTAATCAACTACAATCTCATTGCCACCTACACAGTTCAATTGTAGATATGAAATCTCTAAAACAAAATGGTACATATTAAGCTTTGCACGAGCCAACAGGTAGACTGCATGCTAAAACACTTTTGGCCATACAACTTTTATGTCCACCTACATATCACTGATTGACACACTTTACTCTTACTAGTGATTGGTGACTGTGCTGTTAACAAGTTGCTTGATATGTAATGTATAACTTCATGGCAATACCATGACAATACCATAGGAACGGAGTACTTTTGTTTCCTACATGTACACTATACCACAATAACAGTCTGCATTTTTTCTTCATTCAGATAATCATTTCTTCATTACTTTTATTAGGAATGCACACTGCTGAGATTAGCCTTATGCCCTCCTTTGTGTAGTATGTAAAACGTTGCACATTTATTTGTGATTGGCAAATTTTTGATTATTATGTAAATATTTCAAATGATATGTCTCAATGGGAGAGATTCTAAAAGGGCTCTCCAAGATAGTTTTTAATTACCACCTGTAGGGACATGTGATATGGTTCACCTGCAACACCATTGAAGTTGCTCTGTGTGCTGAATCTGGCAGACAACATATTGCTCAGGAAATCAATGTTGTAAGAATGAGGCTTGAATGGTCGTCTTCCTTTGTTATAAGCACAGTCTGATGCATGATTTAATTTAAAATCTAAATGATTTATTAAAGTTTAGTTTCTTCAGAAGATCACTGGCCACAGGCTAGTATATTTAGTGGAAAGCAAGGAATCCATGAACCCAGTTCCAAGATAGCATCCAAATACTGAGAATCCTAGGAGCTGGTCCAGCATGACAACTAGAATCCGATGTAATATTGTGTACATGCAAAAACAATATATAACACTTTGTTGCAGGTGATATAGAAGTATTCTGGTTTGGAGGAATGCTATAGGTTGTTTATAAAGTCAGTTTATGGCCAGTTATAAACATTGCAGAGTAATTATAGTGTTGTACATCAAAGGACAGTATCACCACAGTGGTCTAACTTGTTACAGCATTTGCTAATATTCTTAATTCATATTCTAATTAGATTAGGAAGCAACAGCAAGTTTAAACGGAGCTGCCCCACCCAAAACCAATTATTGATTGTCAACTCTATCAGTAAAGACTGTACTTTAAGCAACACAACAATAGTTAATTCATTATCAATGTTTATTTTTATAAATCAGTATAAAATATATAGAAATCTCTTTAGTTTAGTTTTTTTGTTTTTTTTATATATATATTACATTGTAAATTTCAGCGTGTTAACATTTTAAATCATAAAATAACATGCATTATTAACTTAGTACATTTTATAAAATACACCTACCTAAAAACAAGACCAAATTATAACTGCATTACCAATGCACAGTAATGTTAACAGTTAATCAGTTTTAAGACTTATACATTTTAATCAAACGCTTTTTTTCACAAGTTCTTTCTTCCGTATTTTCTTGCAAAGGAACAGCTCATCAATGCTTTGCAGCCCCGATTTTTCTGTTACTAAAAAAACCAAAACAAACAAACAAAAAAAAAAACAGTAATGAGCAGTTTGCGTTATCAAGCTTTGCGTTAGAATTGCATGAATGGATTCCACGGAAATGCTGATTCCAGAGATTGTTATGATGGTTCAATTATACAGCTTGGTAAAAAATATCAATAAAGGTGTGTTCTGGTTTTCAAGTGAAATTCACAACATATTGAGGTTATTTTTAATATTGCACATTGCAGTTCTTAAATATTACAAATTGCAGTTCTCAATGATTATAAACGTCAACTAACAGAAAAACAACATAATAACAGCAACACATTTGTTAATTGGATTATACGCTTGTGCAATCCTGTGCACCTCATATGAATTTGTGGCCATTGTGGTTCAGTTACATTATGTTGGTTTCATGTCTGTTGTAGAACTGTTTTTGATTTGTGCAGTCGATCGGTTTGCAAAGGAAAAATCGGGAACACATCTGTATCAAGAATACATATTCTACTGTATATCCTGTAAAGAAAATATATGATCTTACTTTACACACTGGATTGCTTCGACAACCCACTGCTCCTTTGGATCTGCACACACTTTCCGTCCTCTCGCTGTTAGGAGACTGAGGGGTGAAATGGATATATTTTAATTAAACAACCTTTTCTTGTAGACTAGGAATTTCAAAATGCCTTGGAATAGAGTTTAATATACATTTCACTTACACTGTTGCTTCAATGTTGCAGACACCATTGGCATGCTGGTCTGTGTAGTCTTTAATGAACCTGCATGGCAGTTGCTTTTGGGAATAAGAAAGGCAGCATGGTCCAGTAGCTAAAACCAAAAGAACACGTTACAGTGTTAGCACATGTGAATGTATTGTGGAATGTGCTCTTCTGCCATCGTAGGCTGGTATCGTTTTACACTGCAGCCACTAAAAAGTAACACTGGCCACAGGGGAAACAATTGCTCACTCAGTATACATGTATCCTGGAAAGATCCATATAGCTGCCATTGTCTCTGCACCTCCTGAACATTCTATTGTGCTCCCTGTATTCTCTTTCCCTTTTGTCTCTTATCTTCCAGGTCTTTGAGTTGTTAGGTTAATGTTGGTTCAATGTGTGCTTTACTGCTACATTTATTTTTCCTCATCTGTTTGAAGCTGGTGCATGAACTAATCTTACTTTTTGAAAACAACAGTTATAACAAGTTCTTGCTCTGTCGAGGCACTTGAAAGACTTTTGATCATTCAAAATGACACATACTATGCAAATTCTCTGTACAATTGGTAATTCTAGTTCTAGATTTTTAAGTAGAACAGTTTTCAGCAAACATACACTTTCCATATGTGCTATTTTTTTATATTACTAGACTTTCTCAGTTTGTTTTCACATAGACAACTATACAGCCTTTAATACTCCCTGTTCTAAACTCTGCTGGCTTGTTACACAGATTGACATGCTGGTAAAAAGATTAAACTACCCATTGAATATACCGATCAGCCAATATTAAAAATGAAAGTTGATAATACTCACATTGTGATTCGCTGAAGGAACTCAGTGCCAGCACTAACAGGACAGCTGTGACAGTTAAGCTGATCTGTGCCATTGCCTTTTCACTGGTTTGCCTTTGCAGTAGAGAAGTATTGTAATGCTTCAGTTTTTCTCTGATTAACAGATATCAGGGTGCCCATTTTATACAGTTTGGGGGGAAAATTTTAACATTAAAACCCAAAGAAAAAAATCCCATAGGGCAAAGAACTCGATAACCCGATGGGAAATAAGTACGTAGGACTGTATCTTAAAGATATGTAGGTCACATGAGAACCACTATTGGGAAATCATAGTTCCTTTTAACAACTGATACGTTGTGATTAATTTCCCATGTATGTAATTAAACCAAAAAAAATTCTACAAACTTATTTTTAGCTTGAACTTCAAAAATGTAACACTATGAAATACATCACAAATTACATGTTCTACAGGTAAGACAAGGTTTTGCACACTTGTACATACATACTTAGAGAGCCTTTTTATATTAGACAATAGGTCCATTGACATACAATTTTAATTTTGTTGTAAAGAACATAACTGATTAAAATAAACAAAATAAAAAAGGCTTCATTTACTCATTATTACTTTTTTGAATAAACCTGTCTTCACAGTGAGCTAGGTATTAGAACAGGTACCCTCTACTCCCAGCTCCTTGTTTTTTTTATATATAACGAATTAAACCAAATGGACTCCAATCCTATGGGAACATTTTAAAACAGGTTTAGCAGATTAACAATGTGGTAAGCAACATCAAAAGCCTTATTTTGAAGGCAAAAAAACCCCAAAACTGCTCAGATATAAAACTTGTGAGAAGCATGGGGACTTGCTGTAAGAACTGTAAAGCTGTAGTCACAAATGTTTTAAAGTCTGTTTTAAGTCCTATCCAGTTTTTCAAATTCTGAACTGTCTTCAAGAACATTTCATAACTATATTAGACGTATAATGGAAAACCAAACAATCACATTGGAGTCATCGCCCCATTAATAGGAACTACACTTAGAAATCTCAGTGTAAATAACCATATAATTATTTACCAAACTGGTAACATAATGCCAGCAAGTAAATGAAAATACCTAACTTTTATCAGCAAAAAAAAAGTAATTTATCTTGGTTATTTTTCCAGCAACTCAAGAACAGCCAGGGTAGCCTGTATCTGGAAAAGTCAAGCCATAGATATTTAACATATTGTCTTTTTTCCTTTTATTCTTTTTGTAGCAACATGACTTTTTGACTATTATCTATAATGTTTGGCCAGGGCTTTTTATAAATACTGTGTAATTTAGATTGCAAATTATATAAGAGGTAGGCATCATATTGCCTAACTGGTTACATACTGACTGTTTGTAAGGGACATGGTCATAAATAGGGTACGAGTAGAATTATTCAGCTACGTGGGTATGATTCCTGAAGCATACTGTGAAGATCCTACTAGAATTGGTGCAAATCCAAGATGATTAGACTGTGCCGTTAAAATTGTTCCTTTTGGTAGCACTCCTAGCTTGAATAGCTACAGCTTACCACTTTGAATGAGTTCAAGTCCTGCTGTCAAAAGAGTCCTTGTTTTGTCGTTTGGGGCTCAGTAAAATGATCATATACAACTGACATGTGCGTGTGGATTTCTTTCAAAATATATTAGGAAATACTCGTTTTTTGTACCTGGAAAACCTGATATACAAGTGTTCCGTAAAATATTTTATGGTACAACATTAAAACCATTTTGATTGGTTCCCAGTAATAACCCCGGAAAAAACAACCTTAAAACAGGAAGGGTTTTTTCAGCGGGGGTTATATTTTATATATATATATATGTGTGTGTGTGTGCGTGTGTGCGTGTGTGTGTGTGTGTGTGTGTGTGTGTGAAATATCAAAATTGGATGGGGGTGGGGGGTGTATGGCTATATTTACCACACAATCAGAAACCTACGCTTACCAAAAAGTTAATTCTGACCTACTTACAGTACTGAAGTGCATAGGAAAGGTTTTCCGCAGCAAACAAATTCACCATCGCATATAAATGGGCTTCTGTATAGTTCCATATATCTTCCTCTGGTAACTATCTAAAATGAATATTTAATATTCTATTTTTGCCTGGTTTCATTTGAATAGCAGCTTCATATCACTCAATAATTCAAAATCCAGAGTATTGCATTTCACATTTTAATGTATCTGTTATAATCAGCTGATGATTTTGAAAAAAAAAAAGCGTGATTTATCCCTGGCATACTGTGTACTCGGTATTATACTGTGGAATATGACATTTCTCAATTTTTGTATCTATTACAATATACTGACTCATTAGAGAATCAGTATATACTGTGATGAGCCACCATCATAAAGGCTGTCCTTTTAAACCTCTTTAGGTATGTTACAGGCATTTATCCACTCGGTTGAGGCCTCAACACTTAACTATTCTCAAATATCTCCTAAATATATAAAGCTGTATTTCCCTGAAGTTATAAGAGGTAGGACACTAATTTGAGGTTCATAATAGACACTTGGTTGGCAATGCTTATCTAAAACTGAATAAATGACTAATGTTTCACAGCATTACAAAAAAGCTGATTCTGTCGGCCATCATGGACTTTTCTGCAGATTTCTACCCTCGACTTCTCTGGAAAACTAGGGTTAGTAATTGTTGATCTTATCCCTTCAGAACCACTTAAACAGCTTGAAGACTTGCCAATATAATCAGTACTGACTTGGCTGCTTAGGGTAATAACAGTGTTATGGCAGGTGTTAGTTAGTACAGGTAGTGGACAAAAGAATGGAAACATCTGGGTTAATGAGGGACACCAAGTATATTGAAAGCAAGGGCTTCCATGCGTTAATTAAGTAATTAACATCCCAGTATGCTTAGGGTCATGTATAACAATGCTGGCCAGGCCTGGTTGCCTATAATTATGGCTAGCATCACTGCAAGAGGAGACCTCAGTGACCTTGAAAGAGGGGTGATTGTTGGGGTGCGTTTGGCAGGAGCTTCAATGATGAAGATAGCTCAACTTGTCAATGTTTCACGAGCAACTGTGTCCAAGGTGATGTCGGCATGGAGCTCTGAGGGAAAGACATCATCAGCAAAGGGCAACAGTGGGTGGAATGCGCATACTCCAGGATTGTCATATCCGTGCATTAATTTGAAGTGCAAGGCAAAACAGGCGAGCAACTGCAGATCAATTGACTGCAAATTTCAACCTGGGGTGCGAGCAGCCAGTTTCATCAAAAACAGAGTGGGATATCATAGTTGCCCAAAGCCCTATTAAGTGACTTTACATTGGTGTTTCCATTTTTTTGTCCACTATCTGTCTATAAAATTGTACAGTGAAAGACTCTGTTTTGATTGCATTACACGTATGATTCTATTAAATAAAAAACTTGATGACACAGCTAGGATGACAGGCAGACAGGAACCACAACATTTATTGTTTGCTAATGCAAAACAATTCAAAACAGGTATTTTAAAGGAGAGATGTTTCCCCTGATAGACACCTATACAGACTCATAAGCACTGTAGCTGAAGAGTTTATCTTTTACTTTCACTTAAACACCTCCAGTGGCACTTCTTTCAAAACTTGAGCAGTATCACCTACCATTCCCGCTTAGAAGACTAATATTTTATTTTTATTTTAATGAAACTTTGATTTCTTGAACTTGTGATCACACTAATAATATTGCAGTTTGAAACTAATGTAAATGCTATAATTAAAATTCTTCATTCCTCATTGATTTGAAAAATAATCCACGCTTTAAGTGTTGGGTGCTTGCTGTACCTTAATCTTGCATTTAAAGTCAGCAAGTTCATTAGTCAAACATTACCCAACACGTTTTCTATGATTGTACAACCTTTAAATACCTATAATATTTGCAATGAGACAAAAATGTTGGCAATGTTCAAAAATTCACCATTACCAGCCCCTGGAGCACAAAGGCCAACCCTGCAGGTGTCCGCTTGATTTCCCCTGGCGCCTGGCCAGTAGGGGCAGCTGTAGTGTGCTGAGGTAATGGTCCGGGATGGTTTTGTCTCCTTAACCTGGGGGAGTCCCAGGGCCAAATCAACATTAAATGTGAAATTCCCATGGCAAATTTCCAACTTAGCACAATGGAGAAGCAAACCTGTACCTCCCCTGTTCAAATAACAAACCTTGTACAACATGCAGTCAACTTTTTACCAGGTGAGCCAAATATTTAACTTCTAAGTGTCTAACAAGTTTTGCAATTCTTGTTGCAAATGTATGAATTTATTGGGTGAGGGTATTCTGTTAGGACGTCCATGCACTAGGGGGCGGTGAGAAAAGAACCCTTGATCTAGGAGAAAAACAACGTTCAGGCAAATGGCTCCCTCACGTTATCATTATTCATGGGTCATTTAGCAGACACTTTTATCCAACGTGACTTACAGAGACTAGGGGGTGAAATATGTATCACAACTGCTGCTGAGGAGTCACTTACAATAGGACCTCAGTTTTACGCCTCATCCAAAGGACGGAGCACAAGGAACTTAAGTGATTTGCTCAGGGTCACACACAGTGAGTCAGTGGCTGAGCTGAGATTGAACTGGGAATCTCCCAGTAACAAGACCCTTTTTTAACCACTGGATCACCAAACCTCCTTGTCCATTCATAAACCCAAACATAGCTTTCAACACCTTACAATACTGTACTTGGCTTCTTTGTTTAACCATGACATTAAAGCCTAGATTTCCCATTGTCAATAAATAGGCCAACCAGTATTAGTTCAAACACATTGTCTGTGACTTACAAACTGCAGGGGAAGCCCCATACTAATGGCACTCACATTTTCAAGGGACTTACCCACTCTTGTCCCCATTTCAATGTTTATATACGAATACAATTACCACCTAACCTACAAAGAATTGCTCATCTAACCCCATCTGCTGCTGCCTTACATTTTTCACAAGCACTTGTCTCCCTTGGCATTACAATTCCATACATGTTTCCACCTGAAGGCTATTTCAAAGTGGGTCACATACCACGTGGCAAAGGCATTGCTAACTTCTTAGCATCACCATGTTAACACAGGATTAAAACAGACCAGCCAGGTGCTGTCTAATAAATATTCAGGTTGCTCTGGATATCCTGTGTGTCATACACCTCACTGATAACTGCACTTGGGAGGTGGAATGTCAGCAGCAAATTCTATTCTTCAGATTGGTCCCCTTTGAAACACCTTCCCATGATTCATGATCCTTCAGTGACTGTGGTTATAACATAGCAGTGATATTAACTTATGTACTGTTCTGGCTCTTTAGATTCACTTTGATGAATAATTTCCTATTTCAGTCATCACATCTGGGTGCATACAAGCCACAAGGTTCTAAACAGTCAATTGATGGTGATGACTGAAATGGAAAACTGTACAAAGTGATTCTAAACAAAACTGGCATTAGTTAAGATAACAATTAACATTTTGGAGTAAAGAACTTTGAGATTTTAGCCTACAGATTTGAAAAATAAATTAATTTGAGTATGCTGAAGAAACTGCATAAAACAAGAAAAGAATAACCAACTGTTAAAATGGTATACAACAAGAAACACCATCTGTCTCCGACATCATCTGGTCAGAGCACAACTCGATCTAAGACAATCAACTGAAAACCAACAGAACGGCACAAAAAAGGAGAAACAAGCAACAGTTTGATCTGGCCTCAAACCTGAAGCACACAATGTACATGTTTACATTAAAAAAACAAAGAAGTAAAGGACCCGCCAAAGAACAATAAACCAACCACTATCAGAAAACACTGGAGACCACAGGAAGCAAATATTGCCACACAACCGCTGGTCAACAGTCCAAAACCAAGTTAGAAACCTGGATTGAGCACGTGCCCACAGGTCAGTATACCACAGCTATCAAAAGCACAACCACAGACTTCATTAAATTTGACTGTCAAACCACCAACTGTGTTTAATTTCTTTATTGAAAAAAATTAATTGGAAATGAGTATCATTGCATTTCAATCAACACAACCATAATTTCAACAACAATTTCAATAACAATTTATATGCCACCAAAACTCTCAAATTAAAGAATAAAGAGCAACAAGCAATAGTACAGTTAATAACTGATAGCCCATTTTGAATGAACAAAGCAATACCATTCTTCCAGGAATATATCACCTAGAGCTCACACTGTCTATGATCCCCTCCCCTACCTCTTATCTCACTTAGAGCTCACACTGTCTACGATCCCCTTCCGTACCTCTTATCTCACTTAGAGCTCACACTGCCTACGATCCTCTCCTCTATCTCTTATCTCACATAGAGCTCACACTGTCTATGATCCCCTTCCATACCTCTTAACTCACTTAGAGCTCACACTGTCTACTATCCCCTTCCATACCTCTTATCTCTTAATCACTCACACTAGTCACTCACACCTCTGAAACATGTGTCGTTTTAGTATTTCTATATTCAGCACTATTGGGTGTTTCAATAGTTATGGACGTCATTACAAGCAGTATGTTGTCCTGAGTAGTCTTGCTAGCTGTGTACTGTTTAAATCACTTGCATTGCCTGTATGTGCTTTAGAAGAAAACCTGTGATGTCTGCATTGCTGTGTGAGGTGGTTTGACAGTGTTTTTTTGGGGATTTTTTGTTTTGTTTTGACTGTGACATTCAAATTGTGTGAATTCAGTGTGGAAATTGATCTACATTTGTACCTCACATAAAATATGTATATTGCTGTTGAATGAAATACAAAAAGATGTACTGCATAAATCACCATTTATTTTCTGGGCATTTTTTTTTTTTTTCTTTTTGTATATAAGTAGCGTGGTTTGTGATTTGAGAGTAGTAATGCATTACACCTGTTTATTTATTTCTTTATTGTCCCATAATAGTATAGTTATCTATAGTCCCACCCATTGTGTATGACAAGTTTTGGGAGTGGAAAAGACATGCAGGAAGTAATTGATGTTCAATAGAAAAACCCATTACAAATCTGCAGTAACTATTGTTAGGAACTCGGGAAAGTCCTTCCAATTTGTATAAAAAGAATACTTCTCAGGTAAGGGAATTCAGAAACAGCCTTCAGACTAACAGAGTAACTTGGTGGAGTTTAACTGAAGCATTTAGTTCAAAGATGGCTCATTGTAAACTGCTTGTTGTTGCTATGGCATTGCTTCTAACTTTGAACATGTTCAGTGAACAAGTATCAGCACGTAAGTACAGGCAACTGCCATGTATTTGTTAAATGTACAAAGCTGAGTGATTGATTGTTAAGCTTTAATTTAAACGTCAGGACTTTGCCTTTGGTAGCTAAACAGTAAGCCCATAGGAAGATTGTATTGTATGGTGTTTACGTTTCCTGTATGTAAGTGGTTGAAATATGAACCTGTTGATAAATATGTATTTTGTCCTTTTTTTAGAATATCAAGACTGTTGCATGTCCCATTCCAAAAAGGCATTGCCATGCCGAGGGATTCGAGGATACTCAATACAGTCTGTCAAGGATCTGTGCAACATTGAAGCAGTAGTGTAAGTCTTTTACATTTTTTTGTCTTGGTCATGTCTTAGTTAAGTTTTACTTTCTATAACTATTGGCTGTCAGATTCTATTGTAAAGGAATTGTTATAGTTAGTGCAATAGTTAGCATTGAGATATTAAATCTCAACTCTTAGCCTTACTGAGATTGACAAAGAAGCATGGACTGAAATCAAGTTAATTTCTACATTCTAGTTTGTGTGCATGTCTTTGAATGCCACTGTATAACAGCTTCCCCTTGGCTCTAGGGAAGGTGAGCCAACAAATACATATTGAGTAAAATCAATAAAATAAGGTGGAAGGGGAATAAGTAATATTAATTTTATCATTCAAGATATGTATAGAAATGCATTACAGGATCTCATTAGTCTGAAGATCATATTCAATAATTACATCTCCACTTCTGTCCTTTTACAGGTTTCACACCATTAGAGGCAAGAATATATGTGCCGATCCTGCTCAGAAATGGGTGATGGACCGAATCACATGCCTTAAGTAAGTACATCTTTCATGTATTGATATATACAAAATATTATGCTCTACAATCTTGAGGTGTCTCACCCACATTGAGTATTTATTAAAATGTATGAATTAAGAAAGTCTGCATTATTTTTTTACTTTAATTAAAAAAAATATCATACATCATATCCACTTAGGAAAAGTAAACAGCAGTGTTTAATAGCCTGTGCTTTTTCTTTTTGTAGGAACAGGGTGAAGGGAATGGCCTAAACAGAAGACTCAAGACTCAAACTTTACAATGTTAAAAAAAGAGTTATAAAAAAATGTGTAACAATGCCTTACATTGCTAAGGTTTAATATATTGAAAGTAATATGTGCTATATTTATACATATATTTATGCCTTGAATTAGTCAGATGATCTTGAGATGTGTATGTCTCTGGATATTCAAATTGAAAATCAGAATTGTGCTGTATAAATGTGAAAAGGAAACTTCATGTTAAAGCTCTGAATTATTTGTATTTATATTTATATTTATATTACTAAATTGTATGTTTTTTTTTCAGCGCTGTGCTAGAACAAATATTTATCTATTATTGTCTCAAAGCATATTGCTTTGTTTAACAAAAAATGTGAAGTTTTGAAAATTTAAAACGTGTGTACTGAGTGGTTTGTATCCACTCACTATTGTGGAAAGGATATCTGCTGTGCAGTATTGAATTCCTGTTGAATTCATTGTCATCCCTCATTTTCTGCTAATAAATTCTAAAATGTGTAAATATTTCTTTACTTTCCAAAAACAAAACAAGATGATTCTTTCAAAAGATTGGTAAAATCCATAATTCAATTTTTTTTCTCTATGTCTGATCACTGTTATGATGTTGTGACTGGGTGGATGATCCCAATCTTTACTTAGAAGCCAGCCTCCAAATATAACTGTAAACATTGTGTTGTATTGTATATTGTGAAGATCTTTCATCGTAGGATTGCTTGATCCCCAGTTTAATAAGTTTCCTAAGCTGAACGGATGGCCAATTGTCCAGTTAGCGAATTGAGACAATCCACCTGGAAAGCAGGTGGATAAAGTTTATAAACAGGCCTCCTCTGAGAGAGAGCTGCAGACTGGAGCTTGGACAGGAGCGGCTTCTTTTTCTGGCCTGGGTGAAAGCCACTTTGTATTATTGTTTTAACGCAAAAACTAAATACAAATGTATATATACTCTATACAGAATGTTTTGGAGATTGAAAGCATTAGGAATCCTAGGTGTCCAATGATATGAATACATTTACTTCTTGGGCGATATTATTATAATTAAAGAATGGCTGTAACATAGCTTTTACACCTTTCTTTTGTTAATTTATACTGTAAGCATACTCCTGCATATGTATTTCCCTGACCTTGTAGCTCTGTAACTTGGCATGTGGCCCGAAAGACACCCGTGCCAGGGAGTGGCTGGCTTTTCATAACTCAGATTGCAGCTGTGATGATAGCGCTTTTATTTTCGTATAATTTGTTTCTGTTTAGTAAGCATAATTGAGCCTATGTATAAAATATAAAAGAAAGTCCTGGTATTTACCCATGGAAAAAAATCATTCTGCACAGTAGAGTTAGTGAAAACCACACGCTATGCTGTTCGTGCGGGTGACACATCTGCTGATCACTAACGAATACAAAGGTAGAAACACTTCATTATGTCTATTCTTACTGTCATGATGGTCGTGTCGTGTTGAGTTGGGGGGTACATCTAATATGATAATGAGTAATGAGAATGAGGTTTTTTGCATATGACTCCTCCCATGTGTATGATGCGAACGACCCTACCCCACACACCCCCCACCCTGAAACCAGCGTCCCGATGAACAGTTTACAAATGTTGGCAAGTATGCGCAAACCACTTACTTTTGTTAAAAGTGACATGCTATAAATTTAGGTAAAGTGTCACGGAACACCTAACAACACTCTAATGGTTGCTATCAGTGGGGTGCCAGGTAGACAATATTAGAATTACCAAAAAATAAAAAATAAAAAAGGTGTAGGTGCAACTCAGCAACATTAACAAGCTAAACCCTACATAAGACAATTCCAAATCAGGGTAAATGGAGAAGCAATTACAGAACTTCGGTGCTTTTATTAATTGTACACAGACAGCAGCAAAGTTCAATATAATCCTTATCATAGAAAACAGTGTAAAGGTTTAGATTTTTTAATCTGGCAGGCATTCTCTTTCTCAAAGGATTCAAATCTGCAAAAAACAAACATATATACTGTATTTAAATAAAAAAAAACAAAAAAGTAAAACCTCACATTTTATATAGCAACATTCAACACCCACAGCCTCCAATAATCAAGCAGTCAGTTAATAACCTTTAAGTTAAATCTAAAAAGCTGGTTTAAGCAAGGATGGTTTAAAGTAAAAAAAGAATGAAAAAAACTGAAATGAGAAGCTTCAATGACTGAAGGCTCCCTTTCATCAGCATAAATAAACTTACGGTTGAATTAAGTATTTTAGCCAAATGCCAAACTCTATATACCGAAATAGGGGGATTTCAGCTTTGAAGAGTATGGTTTTAAAGGTGTTCGACACAATGAAGGGGAAGCGTAAAGCTCAAAAACAAACAAAACCAAAAATATTGACTCTGTGTTAAATCACTGAGACCAACACTACTCAATTTCTAGTAGTTTGCAGGACAAGCGCACACATTGTGACTTCCTGTTTACACAGAGATACACAGGAAGACAAATACTGGTAGTTTTCTTAATCGGATTAAGCAAGCAGAACACTTAACCCTTGAAGGACCGGGATGGTGTTAACATGATCATACTGAAGTGGGCTTCTAGTATGAGGCGCCGTTATGGACATAATTCACCCACTGATATTCCCATACACTATACACTGAAATGCACTGTACACTGAGACGCATACACTTTATTCTGAAATGCATACATTGTAGCACAGCAGCACATAGAGCATTAAACAAGCAGCACTACTCCACAAACTATGCCACCTACTGGACAATCTGCAAAAGGGTGCACCCAGCCATTTAATTAGTTAACTGCACATTGCCTGGCACAGTTGAATTAATTAATTACTGAAAATCATTTTTGAATTGTTAACTATATTTATATTTCCTAGATTAGTAATAGCTGTAATGGCACTATTTTCCACATGTGGTTTCTCTCCTCAGCCCACCATATAGTTTCCATTGATGAGAACCCACAACCAGGGTTACTTCCAGTGGCAAATACATGCATACACTGTCTGAAGCTACCCAGTCATCCAACGAATGAAGAATTTCAAGAAAAACAATTACTTTGCATTCAGTAATGGAAAAGAATAAAAAAAAAAATTGGTTGTGCTTTTTTGTGTTTGAGATAACTGATTTTTGGGCTGAGGGATCATTCAGTAAGAATTGTCAACTTATATCCATTTTTTTATAAATTCAGTATACACTGACTGTGAATGTTTTAATGCACTGGCCATTTCTAATAGATTAAAAGTTTTTCAAATGTTGTCTTTCAACAATATTGAACTGTATACTTGTTCCCATTCCCAAGTGAATATAGTTAATAAGAGCTGCTTAAATGTAGCCTCCATTTATGTATAAGGCATCTGCTTAGTGTCTAACATTGTTATTAATACATTTGTTGTGCAATTCCCCTGTGCACCTATGGTTTATGAGGGTGTATTGCAATACAAATTGGATTCTGCTTTTTTGTTGGCATTTCACAGTTCAAGAATGTATGCATATTTAACAAGATCCCCACCTGCTTGAATGAGGCTTTGCTGTAATCAGTTCTTAAGCAAACAGAGTTCTTGCAGGTTGTGGAACAGGTATAGTCATTTCATGTGCACATGCCGTTGTAATCTCATCAAAATGTTGACCTAAAATAACTCAAATTGGTTCATCCTTACTTCTATAATATCAAGAAACGAGTGGATATAAGCATATACTGTCCTATTAAAAGTGCAGGTAGTCACATGCACAGCCCGGTGTAAACATTTAGAAATTGAGACAATTTGAGTGCCAATTAATAAATACTTTTAAAATGTACACATATTGCCAAATGATACATTTATAAATACAAAATAAGTCTTAAAAAAATAACTGATCAATTATAACCAATTCTCCATGAACAGCACAGCTGAAAATACTGAAAGCTTTGTACCCTCTGCTTGTTTCACTCAGTCATGTACTGTAATATAACACTTAAATTAAACCTTAAATGACAAGCATTAAGAAATATTACACTATATAGTAACTGCTGTAGAGAGGGAGTTTTGTTTCAAGATATCCTTAAAAAAAGGATGATGTTATAAAAAAATGTATAAACAAAACAACTGTGCTATGAAAAATGGATACAAAAAGGTATAAGTCAAACAATCAATTGTTTTATGTAACAGGCACTACTACTAATAATGATGTACTTGACTTGGCCATTTTAATCTCCATAGTATTCTCTGAAATCATCTCCATACTTTCCAGTCCCTAGGTACTCACCTACAACAGGACCTCGCCATGCAACAATAATAGCCTTGGATTAGAACATATATGAGTGTTTCTTTTATTAATTTTTTTTACTTATTACTTATCTTACAATAATATGTTCTGTGTGCTTCTCTATTCCAGAAAAAGGCAGAAACGGTATACTTTTTTTTATACCTTGTGTTGTGGTTTCTTCACAAAAAACAAAGTGGCAAAAGAGGCATTTTTATAAAGTAATATCATTATTGTGGTTTACATCTGCCTTTTTTTTTTTAGATGTACACGCAAGTGAAAACTTCGATTTAACTAAAATTCTTCAAAATGTTTTAGAAAAGGGGGCATTGTACAAAAAAAAAAAAAAAAAAAAATCACCGTTTTAGTGTTTGTTTTATTGCTGACCTCATAACAGAAAATACTAGGATCACAACAAAACAAGACGTGGATTTTTGTGTTCAAATTCATGTGCAGCAATATTTGGATATTGAAATAGTTTCTGCGCTGCAGCCTAAAACCTGATAAAGCTAGATTTCTACCCCCCAAGTTTTTCAATAAAGTTTAAACCCAATTTCATAAGGAATTGGAGTTTTAAAAAAATAGATAGTTAACCTGACAGATACCTTCATTAATAGTATAATTATTATAAATCAAGGACACTTTCTTTTTTGTATAACAAATAGCAGCATTTCTAAGGCATGTCAATTGAAAGTATATTAAATGGAAAGCTATTGTATTTGTTCATAAAATAATCCCCAATTTCACCAACCCACCTTCAGACATCTTAACATTAGCTACCTTTGCATTAATGGTTTTTATTCATTTGAAAACTGCATGAGGGCCTGTGATGAGTCAAAGGGGTTTCGGTCTGCAATTCAGCCTCCCAACAGTGGAAGGCATCAAACCAACTCGGGACTTCCCTTACCAAGGTCTTGTGACCATGACAAAAGTCATCTTTTTGAGGGGCGGCACCTTGGTGAGGGGCGGAAGTACGAGTATGTAAATTCCAGCCAGGGGAGTCAAGTGAAATTAAGGATACCTGTCAGTTTGGGATTGGTGATCCACTGACTACCGGGGCGGGGTTTGCATACTAAAGGCAACGTGCTACTGTGTTCGGGGTTGGTCCTAAGGAATAGAGGCGGGGGAAAAAAGGCTGGAGGGAAGTAGGTGGGAGTTTGGACTGTGTCACGAACGGAGGCTTTACTAACTTGGCTCCTTTCTGTTTTTATTCCTTTTTATTTTATTTTTGGATTTAAGCAGAACGCGAAGAGGATTAAGAGGCTTCCATTCCTTTATTTCTGATTACTCCAGCACTCCCTCCCTCACATCCTTCTTTATTATTTTTCTTTTTTCCGTGTAATATTAAATAAAGTTTAAATTTTTACACGTAAATCACTGTCTGGAAAATCCATTTTTACTCACACGCCTCACAGGGCCATATTTGGTAAATATGTACGCATTTGCATCTTATACAACAATAACTAAGTCTGCATTTTGGCCAGTTAGCTAATTGAGACAATCCACCTGGAAAGCAAGTAGATAAAATCCGTAAACAGGCTTCCTCTGAGGCTGGAGCTTGGACAGGAGCGGCTTCTTTTTCTGGCCTGGGTGAAAGCCACTTTGTATTATTGTTTTAACACAAAAACTAAATACAAATGTATATATACTCTATACAGAATGTTTTGGAGATTGAAAGCATTAGGAATTCTAGGTGTCCAATGATATGAATACATTGACTTCTTGGGCGATATTATTATAATTAAAGAATGGCTGTAACATAGCTTTGACACCTTTCTTTTGTTAATTTATACTGTAAGCATACTCCTGCATATGTATTTCCCTGACCTTGTAGCTCTGTAACTTGGCATGTGGCCCGAAAGACACCCATGCCAGGGAGTGGCTGGCTTTTCATAACTCAGATTGCAGCTGTGATGATAACGCTTTTTTTTTGGATAATTTGTTACTGTTTAGTAAGCATAATTGAGCCTATGTATAAAATATAGAAGAAAGTCCCGATATTTACCCATGGAAAAAAATCATTCTGCACAATAGAGTTAGTGAAAAACCGTGTACTCTTTCCTCTGTAAGTTCAACATCCATTACGGAGAGTTATGTTATGTAAAACACAACAAGTCAAGATGATACTGCTAACAATCTGAGGAGTGTACTGTAGTGTTTCCCCAGAGACATCCAAACATCGGAATCACAATTTGAGGATTCCAAATGTTCACTCAATTACAGTATCAGCACATTTAGGTACGATTATATCTTTGGCAGTGGTTGTGTAGTTGAGCAGCGGTGTCAGTGGCCACCGCTTCATTGGATACCCATTGTCCCTGACCAACCAGTCTATCAGACTGTCATCCTACTGAAACGCAGCTGCCATCTGCAAATTAGGAGGACAAATGAGTCATGAGCGGAGCAACGAACGTTTGCATACACATGTGTGATTTGTGGTTGCATCACAGATCACACACTACTTGCACATTGACAGAATAGATCCCCTTACGATTTACGTAGAGGTGCCTATTCTATGTTGGTGCGCATACCTTCGTGCTACAAGCAAACAGTTTGCTCTCCACATGTCTCCTTCCAGGTGCATACATTGTGTGTCAGACAGGCTCAGAAAAGACAGATGACTTCTAAATATTTGGGGAAGTCTCCTCCTCCTCTCTCTGTCTGGCCATGTAGAAATTATCATCATTATTATTAATTTTTTAGCAGATGCCCTTCTCCAGGGCGACTTACAATTGTTACAAAATATCACAGTGCAAACTATCACATAACAAGTATTACATTATAAAATATCACATTACAAAGTATTACATTATAAAATATCACATTAATCCAGTGTTAACTCCGTTCACTGTATTTCTTGTATTTCTTTTTTCTCTCTCTTTTCTTTGCCTGCTTCCCTGATATTTATCATCGAATATGTAATCTGCGCACAGTTTACACCTGGTTTTCACATGTCAGTTGAAATGCAAACGCTAACACTGTTAATGGTTTGCTAAATTGTTACATTTGTATGTAAATGAGGACACTCCCCTAAAGTTCAGCCCATGTCCAGCACTAACGCTGACATGCCGAGTGGGCTCTTAAACACGTTTGCTAAATCGCATAGGTGGGAAGTCTATTTGCCCACAAGTGCGTCTGATTCTGGTGCGCTAACTGTCCGCATAAGTGTTTTGTGATTGCCGTAGGAGTTTGCAAACATTGTTAAATAGGGCCCTGAATGTCTCTTAATGTGATACCCCTTCTTTTTAATCACACAAAGAAGATGATTCAATAATACACTAGGAGTTGCATTGGGTAAATGGCAACAGGAATGCAATTTTTGATTACTATAATGTTTGATTGAATTAACCAATAATTCTAATAATACACATTTTACTGTAGGTTTAGCAGCTAGTTTCACTTTGATTAGCAAGTCTTTTGCACTACCTAATGTTGTCTTATTGTAATCTATTTGGCTTGTATTCAGTTGTAGCTCACACTGGTGCCAAGTTGATATTATTTATTAGTGGTAATCATTTAGTCAGGCTTGAACACATGCAGTTGAGATACAAAGACGTGAATGTGATGGTTAGCAGGAAACTAACTGTATAATGCTGCTTTCTAGTAATCTGGAGAGCACTGTGTAAAGTGTTTGTTGACTATCTAGCAAACTAGCACAACAGCAATAAGCAGTGGTAGTGCCTACAACTGTGAAGCTGTATCAGTCGAGATGAAATGTTTGGCTTGAAGGCCTTTTAACTATGTAGTGAAGCAATAAAACAAAACTGGCTTGGTGATTTTTTTGAAAAAATGTTTATGTTTTTTATTTATCCTTTATTTAACAAGGAAGTCACATTGAGATTCAAAAGAGAGACCTGGCCAAGAAGGCAGCAATACAAAAACAATCACACACATGGAACTACATAGATTAATATGAACATTTCAAAAATAATAATGCCATTAAAAAAGTAATTAATCAATACATTTCACTGGATTATTTGCAACTTTAAAATTAATTAAAACAAGTACATTCATCCGAAATACAATTTCCAACCGTATTTTTAAAATCTCTAATGATATACAATCAGACAGTTTTAAGTATTTTTGAAGGTTGTTCTATGACCAAAGCAGTAGAATAACTGAAAGCCTTTTTCCCAAACACAGTACATATGTTTGGACTTGAAAAATGTAATATTGACTGGGATCTAAGCTGGTAAATACTAGTACTGGTGGTTACCAAAGCACTAAGATAAGATGGAAGTTTACCAGTACTTCAGTTTGTGTGAAGAAAGAGAGGCCCACCCAGTTTGCCTGTACAGCTCACAATGATGAGTTAAAGATCTAGAATTGGTTACAAAGCTAAGAGCTCCATGATAAAGAGAGTCGTATCCTCATTCCAGATGCAGCTGCATGCATGTAAAGAATATCTCTGGAATCAATCACTGAAAGAAAGGTGTGACATACAAGTGCTTTCTTTGCCTCCAATGAAAAATAAGATTTGTGTCTAGAATAATACAATATATGTAAACAGCTCACAGTACATCAATGTTCAAACACACAGAGCTTTATCTTGGAAAGACTCCCTCTTGTGGAAAGTCAACATTCTCTGATGTATTGGTTTACCACTTGTCTCCAGGTAGTGTTCAAACAGGGTTTATATATATATACAATGCCTTGCAAAAGTATTCAGACCCCTGACCAATTCTCTCATATTACCGAATTACAAATGGTGCATTGAAATTTCGTTCTGTTTGATATTTTATTTTTAAACACTAAAATTCAGAATCAATTATTGTGAGGTGACATTGGTTTTATGTTGGGAAATATTTTTAAGAAAGTGTTCAACCCCTGTGCTGTGGAAGCTCCCAGTTTGCACCGATGAAAGAAATTGCCCTAACGAGGACAAAATGACCTTATCATTGGCCTCCACCTGCAAACCATTAAAGTTGCTATCACATTTTCTGGATAAAAACCACACTGTTGAAGAATCATTGGTAAGGCTGTGAATCTGAATCAGAAGTTAGAGATAAAGTAATACAAATGCATAGATTAGGGAAAGGGTACAAAATAATATTCAGGTGTTTGGATATCCCAGTGAGCACAGTTGGATCAATAATCAGGAAGTGGAAGCTGCATCACACCACCCAGGCACTGCCAAGAAAAGGCCGTCCCTCAAAACTCAGCGCTCAAACAAGAAGGAGACTTGTGAGAGAAGCCACAGAGGCCAACAATCACTTTGAAAGAGCTACAGAGTTCAATGGCTGGGAGTGGAGTAATGGTGCACCAGTCAACCATATCAAGAGTTCTGCATAACACTGGCCTGTATGGGAGGGTGGCAAGAAAGAAGCTGTTACTCAAAAAGTACCATCTGAAAGCACGTCTGGAGTTTGCCAGAAAGCATGAGAGTGACCCAGCTGCGATGTGGGAAAAGGTTTTGTGGTCAGATGAGACCAAGACAGAGCTTTTTGGACAAAACTCAAAGTGCTATGTGTGGCGCAAACCTAACACTGCCCATGCCTCAAGACACACCATCCCTACAGTGAAGTATGGGTGTGGCAGCATCATGCTGTGGGGATGCTTCTCATCAGCAGGGACTGGGCATCTTGTTACAATTGAAGGAAGAATGGATGGAGCAAAATACAGGAAAATACTGCAACAGAATCTGCCTTAGTCCGCTAAAAAACTGAAGCTTGGGAGGAAGTTCACCTTTCAGCAGGACAATGATCCCACGCACAAGGCCAAAGCAACATTGGAGTGGCTCAAGAACAAAAAGGTGAATGTCCTATAATGGCCCAGTCAAAGTCTTGATCTCAATCCTATTGAGAATCAGTGGCACTATTTGAAAATTGCAGTCCACAAGTGTTGTCCAACCAATCTGAACAAGCTGGAGCAAATCTGCCAAGAAGAATGGGCCAAAATCACTCTGACACTGTGTGCAAAGCTGGTACATAGTTACTCCAAAAGACTTAAAGCTATTATTGCAGTGAAATGTGGCTCTACCAAATATTAATGCGTGGGGGTTGAATACTTATGCAAGCAATATATTTCAGTTTTTTATTTTTCTTAAAAATATTTCCCAACATAAAACCAATGTCACCTTACAATGATTGATTCTGAGTTTCAGTGTTTAAAAATAAAATATCAAACAGAACGAAATTTCAATGTACCATTTGTAATTCAGTAATATGAGAGAATTGGTCAGGAGTCTGAATACTTTTGCAAGGCACAGTATTTGGGTGACTGAACCAATAGGAAATATACTGGCAGCAGCCTTTTTGGCATTTCTTTTTACCAGTACAAATGTTTTTGCCAATACGAACCACCATAAACACTGCTGCCAGTAATTTATCATCAGTAATGAAGAAAGAGAACACTTGTATTTTAATGGCTTTAAGTTTAGGGGAAAAAAATAATGTGTTTTTTTTTTTTTTGCCTTAGTGCCAGTAAAATCTGCTTCAGTGTATATATCATTTCTAATATACTACTCTGTTGGGTTCAGAATACACACAAAAAAAAAAAAAAGTATTTTCCTTTCAATAGTTAGAATTTTCGATATGGAATATTTATAGAATTCATGGTTCACTGTGTATCATATACTACTTATTTATATGAGCGAATATATCCAGGCAAAATCAGAAGTGATAACTGGGTCACAATGTATGTAAAAAAAATGTAATAGAACACTTCATTGCCAAGCCCTGGAAATGAACACATTAATACAGAATATATTATATTTATTACACCATTTTATCTAAATTTAAAAAATGCATGTTTTACAATAATGATTATTGTTTGTAAACTTTTCTTGCATTCTCCATTAGCGTGCCACAAAGGTTGTGCCGGGGGAAAACTAAAAGGAAGTGTTTAGGGAGGTTTCCCTAGCGCTTCTATGCAGTCACAGAACAAAAAAAAAAAAAACATGACAGGTTGAACCACTTACTTGTGGAAAGTCCTTGTTGTCTCAGCCTCTATAAAAGTAACACATTCTCCAAGGTAAATCAGAAAAAACACTGCAGTGACAAAGCCGAGTCATTACTTGCTGGTTTATTCTTGTCACTGAAGACTTTGACAAGATGTCTCGTTGTAATCTATGTGTGGTTGCAGTCCTGTTTCTGGCAATGAATTTATTTTGTGAACAAACAGCAGCTTCTGGTAAGTACATCGTCAATTAAAAGTCATTAAATAGTGATTCAAGTTGTAGCTAAATGGGTAAAACATTTGCAAATAAGTAATTTCAATAGTAGTTGTCAATTAAGTGTCTATTACTTTGCAATAACACAGTAGTTACACATGTGTTGTGTAATTACAGTGCAACTACATTACAAAATGAAAAATGGAGGCAGTTTCCATCGTCATCTGGTGTCACACTGTTCTGTTTGTATTTACAATGATCCACGTGTGCAATTACATTCTGATTACACTGCAATTAGATACATAATACAAACTGAATATACTTACACCAGAAAACAAATTCAATAAAATGAAAGTGTTATTTTTTTTTTTTTTTTTTTTGCTCCTCTTTCTTTTCTCTCAAGGCTGCTGTTATTCCTATTCTATAAAGCCACTGCCCTGCGGTAAGATAAGAGGCTACACTATACAGACCACCAAAGATGCCTGCAACATTGACGCAATTGTGTAAGTCTTTTGTATTACTCATCTTAATCACAAATATTGTATGGAGTAAAGTCAAATCTGCATTAAGGGCAACTGAGATTAAAATCATAGCAATTGATATATCATGATATTTGAATAGATTCATTCTTGCATATACTAAACTGTTATGCAAACAATATTTTTTTTCTCTGAATAAAATATCCTTTTTATTGTAGGTTCCATTCAGTTGGCAGGCATAACATTTGCGCTAACCCTGTGGATAAGTGGGTGATGGACAGAATTGAGTGTCTAAAGTAAGAACAGCTCTCTTGTGTTTTAAATAAGACTATAATATACATACTGGTAGTGATATAATGTATGTAAATATAAGAGACGACTATAGAGAATATATAGATGGTTATTTATATTTTAATACATTTAACGTAGATGCCTTTTTATCATGTTGTACATCAAATGTGTGTTCACTACCCCTGTCTTGAAAATGTATTTAAAATGTATTTTCTTTGTGTTATAGCCGCAGAGTGGACAGGATAACTGGCAGCACAAGAAAATGAGAGAAAAGATGTTACTGAAAAACGGTTGCCTCTTTATTTCATAAAATGTGTACGCATTACACATTGGAGACAGCTATATGTTCTTTCACAGTTTTATTATGATAGAATGTCTGTTGTAAAGAGAAATGTTTCAAGACTGAGGAACCTCGAATATTCTTTTGTAAGAAACAAAAAAAAAAACATTTAAAGTTTTAAAGCCTACTGTATCACAGTGCATTTTTGTATATGTGGTATTTATTGGTAAATAGGTTTCTGTTGTCCAGTACTTAACTCCTATGGAATAATGTTATATTTAAAAACGAGTTTTATTGTAGATTTTTATGAATAAAAAATACAACTGTAAATCATAAGCCTGTTCAATATTTTCTTTCATTTTAATCATATTTCTAAGCTGTATTGGATGAATGTCTTGTAATGTGTGTCAGATTCACATAACATATAAATAAAGATATCTGCAATATTGATGCAATTATGTATGTTTCTGTTACTCAAAGATATATTAATACACTGGGGCAAATGGCAGCTATCTGCTTTCGATGAAAAATAAAGATGATATTTACCATTAAATAATTGCAAGAAAAGGCGTACTTTTCTTTGAGTTAAAAGCTCTTTTTTTGTTTCAATAATTTTCCACCACAGAAGGCTAGGCCACTGTGGAAAGGAACAAACAAATAAACAAACACTATGACATCTTTTAGTTTATAGCTGGTTAATACATTGTTTTATTTCAAGTCTTTTTCATTCAAAATACAGTTTCAGGTATTGCACTTAACGATTCATTTTCCCAGTCACTTGTACCATCGAGACCCCACCATCCCCAAGCTACACAAAAAGAAAGCTCACATTGAGAAAAAATTAAGTAAATAAATGATAACTCTACTTACTATAGTATAACAATAAAACAATGTCCATGTAATTTGTGTGTAAACATTTAAATGTATCTTCAAATGTATATAGGTTTGGCCATAACATAAAATTCAATGGAATATGTTTATGTCTTGCTCCATCTTATGGAGAAAAAAAAAACACTACAAAGTGAATCTTTCAGAGCTGGCATAACAATTCAAATACAATTATAACAATTCAAATACTGATAGCATTTGACACAGAGTAAGTGGGATTTAGTAGTCAACTCAGCAAAAAAAAAAGGCTTAAAAGGGCAATTTTACTTAAGCAGCTGTAAATGCATCTTAAAACCAATATGTATATTAGTTAGTACATTACATGTTTTATGTGGGTCACCAAACCACATACAGGACTGTATTTAAGATTTTACTGAAGTGTTATGCTTGTACCAATTCCAAAATCTTATCTGAAATAAAGCACAGCAGTAACTCTTATAAAAAGTTTACCATAGTAAAAGCATAGCAATAAAGGTGTAATAAAGTGTAGTAAAAGCATGGTAAAGGACAGAGCGGTACGGTAAAGCAAATTTAAAACCATGCCAAACCATGGTCAACTAGAGTAAATGCATAGTATAAACATAGGAAAAGCATGGGGAAACTATAACATTGCTGTGGTAAACTTTAAGAGAAACAATGAATGGATTTCTGTTCCTGCCATGTATGAAAGATGTGAAGGCTATACAGGACCTTGTATACTGCTTCTTAGAATTAAGAGAGATTTGGGAAGTACTGTATGAAACTCTCCTAACTGCTTATTAACAAGGGGTTCACTGTAAAAAAAAAAGGTTTACGTTTAACATAAACTGTATGCATATTTCAGTGTATTTGTATATATACTTTAAATGTTTCTGTGTCTGTTTGACATCTAAAGTACAACGTAAAACAATATTGAAATACTAAAGCTTCAAACATTCTTTAAAATAAATAGAAGTTTTGTGAATGGTGTTAATATTAGTAGTAGTAGTTATTTATTTATTTATTCATGCATGTTTGTATGTATTTATTAATTTGTTTATTTATATTAGGCTATACTTTATATTTAGATGTTTAAAATGGATCACATTAGTATATGATATATATATATATATATATATATATATATATATATATATATATATATATATATATATATATATTAACATGTATTTGTGTAATAGGGCTGATGAAGATTTGTACTTATAAACGGAATAATCGCTAGCCTTCTACATTAAGTGTTGCTGATAATTAAAACCCCTAAAACTCACTAGCTAGACAAATTAATAAACTGTCAGCAGAGTGTTACTTGCCACAATGTATGGATATATAAATGTAACACTACTAAACAAAAAAAATTAAACTTTATTGATTATATTTATTTATTTATTTGCATTAAAAGTGCTACTGTATTGTAATTGCACTACCAGTTTAAAGATGCATTTTAGACTGTACTGGTATTCAAATTAATTATTTTTAGGTCAATACGTGAAGTAAAACTCAAAAAGGAAGTTGCTTGGGGCCGACCTGATTACCTTTTGTGTTAGCAGAAAAACCCATCACAAAGTGCTGCTAATTTTAGTGATCTGAGAAAACCTTTCAATATTCTAGTCTATATAAAACAAGACATATGCAGATGTAGTTAGACAAAAGATTTTACAACTTTGGTCATTTATTCATAAGATGGAACGTTGCAATCTTTTCCCTGTTTATCTAATGTTGCTGTTGGCTTTCTATATTGAGCATGTAGCTGCAAGTAAGTACTGTACCTTTGAATTTACATTAATTTCTAGCACAGATGGCACCCTTATTTAACTGTTTTTTAGAGGTTTAATTTATGTGGAATGTATATTTTTTCTGTAATGCATTTTTTCTATTAGTGGTAGGGGGTTGACCTTTTATAAAAAAAAAAAATTTTTTTTTTTTTTCTGATTGTATAGGGGATCACAACTGTTGCCTTGCCTATTCCAAAAAGCCATTGCCAGGTAGTCGGATAAAAGGCTACACAATACAGACCAACAAGCATTCATGCCACATTGAAGCAGTAATGCACGTTTATTTACTCATTTTGATCGAATATCTAGGTTACGGAAGTAGTGTAAACATTGGGAAATTCTCTATCTTAATGACGTGAACATGAATTATGAGGTTTGTAATCATTCATAGTGGTTCGTATTGCAATTACTTAAATGCTGTTTATTTAGTTTGTTTTATATAAATAAGTCTTTGCTTTTATCAAACTTCGTGAGATGCTCTTTAGTTCTAGTTGCAAAGCAGAAGCAGTGCCATCTAGTGATCAGTTAGATGTATATTTTCTAATAAATGTTCAATAGCTCTATATGTAAATAGTGTTTATTGATGGGGAATGGTGTATTGTTATGTTCTTTGTAACGTGAAAGCTAACAATCGAACATATACTTTTACAGTTTCCATACAATCAAAAACAAACACGTATGTGCAAACCCAAGAGATAAATGGGTGTTGAACAGAATCCAGCATCTGAAGTGAGTACAGTACTGCTCTAGTGTTTATATAAAAATAAATAGTTATTTTAACCCTTAGCAATCAGCAGGGCTGTTTGACAGGTAAATAAAAGCTGTGGGCCATGTTGATCTGTTCCCTGAAATGAAGGATTAATACTGTGGATCCTTTTGCATAAAACACAGGAGGTGAACTTAAAGTATTAATGGCAAACTGACATACCTGAGAAAAAGTGAGAAGAAGAAAATATGACAAAGAAACAGCAGCATCTTTGAGAATACAGTTCATTTATATATATATATATATATATATATATATATATATATATATATATATATATATACTGAACAACAATTTCAAAGATTTTACTGAGTTACAGTTCTGTGAAACCAGCCACAGAGTATATGACATCCCTAACTCCTGATCATGTAGTTCATGGATGGGCAACTCTGGTCCTCATGTGGTATAGGTTTATCTGAGGAAGGCTGCATTAACAACTGACGTGTTTAGTTTTACTGAGCACTTGGGCACCTCATGTACACTGTACATCACTGTACCCCATCGCTGTACCCCATTTTATCATAAATGTACCCCATTTTATCAAACAACCTCCAAGTAAGTCTACCAGACTCTTTTATTAATGTGCATGTCCACTGACACTTTTGTTGGCAATATTTTGTGGAACTAGTAAGAACCCATGTTAACTCCGAACATGCTTAAGATGTGAAGCTGTTATGACACACTAGAGGGAAGATAAACCATTGCATAACAACGTGGAGTTCTTTAAGTAATCAATTGTACAATTATATCATTACAGCATGTGTGTTTTGAACTGAATTTAAACACAGAATTAAATAATATTGTTGTTTTTAGAAAGAAATCAAACAAGTTCAACAACCTGCTGAAATGAATATTAGTTTAGTTGTATTATTTGGCTTGATTATTGTGTTTTTTTTCTGTTATTTGGCTAAATCTAAACAAAAGTCAAGACTAATGCTACTAATCTTTCCCCTCATTGTATTGAAAATACCTTGTCATTGAGGTTGCAATATTAAAATAAATAATAATTTATGAGTAAAAGGACCATTTTTGACCTTACTGAATGTAATCAAGTATGTCAGTAATATACATCCCTACTGCTATAACTTCAGAATTAGAGCTGCAGTACAGTATCATGATGAAAAAGTTGATATGGACAGATGGCTGTAAGGACAGACAGACGCCTCCATATATCCCCAGAATCAGATACTGTCAATAACTTATGGCAGAAATGTAATACCAAGCTTGGAAACCAGATAAGTGTTTCTCCAGATGTGCAAAAATGTTAGTGTGACATTGTGGCAAAGTGGTTTGTAGTGCTCTGGTGTATAGGTGAGTTGAGGTGCTCCAACAAAGGAAAAACACAAAGTCTACCGGTCAGGTTTCTTTTAATGCCCTTTTTAAACCGGGTTTCAAATAATAAAGCTGGCTCTACCCAGCAATGGGTATTGCCAGTGAAAACTGGACCCAAAATAATAAAGCTGGTTCTACCCAGCAATGGATATTACCAGCTACAAAACAAAGGGGTTGCAGTCCCGAAATAATAAACACAAAAACACGTCTCCAAACTGGGTGCTCTGGTGCAGGTGCGGTGCTCTGAGTGCTGGTGCTCGTGCGCGTTCAGGTCCGGGCTTCTTGCTGCAGCTCCAGCTTCGTATCAGCCATCTGGCAAAACAAACACAATACTCCTCAATGAACCCACACTTCATTCAAGATTCCGTCCTTGTCTCCTCCCATTAACCACAACAAAGGAGCCGATTACGGCGTCACGTCCCCCTAAAGTACCCTAAGCCCCGCCCCCTCCGATAGCTAGTTCAATCACATCTCCTCCAATTCATGACTGAAACTTCGCTCACCGTACTAGGGCAATGACTCCAGGTACCGTAACACCGCCCTCTTCCTGAATGGCCGGCTCCCGACTGTCCCCAGGATGAACTGCCCAACCATTCAGTAGGAAGCCCGCAGCTCCTGTTGTACAGTGCCCTCACTGGTCGAGAGGGAGATTTTTGATTCGGATTCATTCGCTCTCCGTCACAGACATACAGATTTAAGTACAGTGCCATGAAAAAGTATTTGCCCCCTGTCTGATTTGTATATTTGCATATTTTTGACACTGAATGTTATCAGATCTTCAACCAAAATCTAATATTAGATAAAAGGGACCCTGAGTGAACAAATAACACAAAATGTTGATACTTATTTAATTTATTTATTAAAAAAAGTTATGCAACACCCAATGCCCTTGTGTGAAAAAGTAATCGCCCCCTTAGACTCAATAACTGGTTACGCCATCTTTAGCAGCAAAACTGCAACCAAACACTTCCTGTAGTTATTGATCAGTCTGAATCAGACTGCTTCAGCTCAGTGACATTTGTGGGTTTTCTAGCAGAAACTGCTCGTTTCAGGTCCTGCCACAACATCTCAATGGGGTTTAGGTCTGGACTTTGACTAGGCCATTCCAAAACTTTAAATTACTTGTTCTTCAACAATTCTAGTGTAGACTTGCTTGTGTATTTTGCTGCATGACCCAGGTGCGCTTCACCTTCAGCTCACGGACGGATGGCCTGACATTTTCCTGTAGAATTCTCTGATACAGAGCAAAATTCATGGTTCCTTCAATGTCCAGGTCCTGATGCAGCAAAGCATCCCAAAATCATGACACTAACACCACCATGCTTGACCGTTGGTATGAGATTCTTACTGTGGAATGCAGTGTTTGTTTTTCGCCAGACATAACAGGGCCCATGTTGGCCAAAAAGTTTCACTTTTGACTCATCTGTCCATAGAACATTGTTCCAGAACTCTTGAGGATCATCCAGGTGTTTTTTGGCAAACTACAGACAAGTATTCATGTTCTTCTTAGTGAGCAGTTGTTTCTGCCTTGCTTCTCTGCCATGAATCCCATTTTCGCCCGGTGTCTTTCTGATGATGGAGTCATGAACACTTACCTTAGCCGAGGCGAGAGAGGCCTGCAGGGGCCTGGCAGGGCTGGCCCAAATCAGGCTTGATTGTTAACCAAAGTATTTAAACAGCTGACCCTAACTATTCCTTTAATTGGATTGAGTTAACTAGGGGAGCAATAACTTTTTCACACCTGAAGATTGCATGTTTGATTACCTTGCACACCAAACAAATGAAAGAAGCACCAAACTTTGGTGTCATTTTTTCTCTCAGACTCCCTCTATATACTACTACAACCCACAAAAAGATCTGACCAAATTCAATGTGAAAAATGTGGAAAAATGCAGAAAATCAAACAGGGGGCAAATACTTTTTCACAGCATTGTATGTATGGACAGAAAGACAAACCTCATGTATACCAAAGTCTGACATGCTCAAAAAACAGAGCTAAATAATGTTATTATGAGGTTTCATGGTGACTGGATAAGCGGTTCTCCACATGAATGCTAAATGTAAGTGTTACATACATATCGATGGAAGAACAGGTAGAAATCTGATATCAATAACCTATGCTAAATCATTTTGGTTCTTGTTTGATAAATCCTCCAATCCTTAAACTTCAACGTTATAAATCATTAATCTCTTCTCTGCCAGTCAATGTCTGATTCCTGAATATTCTAACACATAGACGTCTTGTTTTTTTTACAGAAGAGACCAATATTTAAGTATCTGCACTGTACAGTTTGTCAGTTAATGAACCAGTGAGAAACTTTTTCTAAGAAAACACAACTTCAGCCTACATTTAGTACTGGATAATTTTATAACCAGCTTTTTATGATTTACATTTAGCACTGCACGAGCTAAACTATTTTTACACTGTGAATGGAGCTGTGTGACCTCAAAAGCCTGGGAAATATAATCAACAGTAAGTTTTAGGATGGTATAATCCACCTGAATGACTATTTAGTTTATTCTGATTCCAGATGAAAAGACGATTCTTGGTACTGTAAATCGGAGGGTTATAATTATTTTACACAATGGAAATGAATGTATTTATTATACCCCACACATACCATTTAGAGCTGGTTCTATCATTGCCACCCACTATCTTCAAGGGTAGGGGGAATTCTTAAGAAGTGTCATGCCAGTCAAGGCTTTAGTTAAATTATAGTTTGAGTCTACTCTTATTCTTTAAGACATTTGATAGCACCACACAAGATAAAGATAATTCCCAAATAGTTTTCCTTTTAAAACATGATTTTACCTGAATTGAATTACTATTATTTACCTGGATCAAAACACACAGAAAGCAAACCCCCATTGTTCTTTGAGTTTTTTTGCTGGTAATTATGACATAGTCTTATTAAACTCCACACATTGAAACATTTTAGGCACCAGGTGTTCAGTGAAATCGTAATCTCGACTGAAGGCAGAACATGTCAGTAACCTGTTTCTGCTGATTTATTTATTTAAATTTTATTTTTTAACTAAAATAATTGTTTTTTCCAAACACATATTGCATGTCTATCCCTTATACAAGTTTTCCAGTAAAAGCACAGCAAACTGTAATAAAGTATAGTGAAAGCATGGGCTAGCATTGTAAAGAATGGTGAGGTATGGTAAACTACAGTAAGCACATAGCATAACCATGGGAAAATCATAGTGAAAACTGATGGCACCACTATGCAAGAGTTTTAAACTGTAGTCTCGGGACCAATAATGGACAAATGACTTAAACAGTGGGCTATGTTACATTGAGGGTAGGAAATGTTTGTTTGTTACCAAGGGCCTTGATGACAGTTGATTCTTAAAATAAAAATGAGTCGGCTTTCTGGAAGACATTGCAATTATTAATCAATTTTGCAACTCATAGAAACCTGTAGCAAAACACAGATCTCTTCATCAGGCTACTTAAAGGTCAAGCAACCACACCTGGCTTTTGTTGAATCCAAAATACAATCATACAATCATAATTAGATTATCATACAAATATATTATTTTTAGTGAATGAAGCAGAGGAAGATTACAGAGCATTAGAGGATGTATATTCCTTCATATAATTCTGTGGTTACACTTCAGAACAATGTAGCCAATTCAAATGTCAGAATATGTTGGTCTGTTATCATCCTTGCCAGCATGACGATAGCTGTCATGAGAACTGATTGAGAAATATACCAATGGTAAGCTTATCTGAAAGGGAATGAGGTGCACAAACAGACAATACTGCCATCTTTTGAGAGCCGAGGGAAGTATTATTAGCACATTTGTGAACAGGTTGACACTCAAACCTGTTCAATTCTCATGCTTTTCCTCTTTACTACTTTTGATGGGTAATGCTGCTATCTAGTGCAAGCCTAGGGAAGTACATGTGTCTTCTTTGTGTACAGCTAGTATCAATTTTATGGTTGTAGGGATCATTAATAGAACAGAATCACAATAAAACCAGGGCACTAGATACTAAAGGGTCAATAACATACAATACTCCCTTTCACCAACAGAGGTACCTAACCACGTCTATTCCTCTCTGTAGGAGTGCTTTAATATATCTTAAAGAAATGCTCCAAGAAAGAAAGCCATAAATTTGAACTTTACTACACATATGTAGTCCTGACTTCATATGTCCTTACTGCATCCTTGGAGAAATGAATTTGCTTAATACTGTCCATCCTTTTTATTTGACTCCTAGAAACTTTTTCCCACCATAAAATATAACAGGATAACAGACAGCATAATCAAACACAGTGCAATAAGCCCTTAAAATGCATGTTATATAATTAAACCATTGAACACATAGTCATAAGAGACTATTAAATATATTTATGATTGTCAGCAGCTAAAGACTGTCATAGACCACACACGCATACAGTCATCCAATACTGTATATAAACATAAACAGATTGTAAATTATTTTCAGATCCAATTTTAATCATGGATATTTGAAAATATGTTTTTTTAAACAATTTCCAAGGCCATAGAAAATCCTGAAAAGCTATTCTGACTTGTCATAACCAGTGAAGTATATCACTTTGGACTGTATACTATCCCAGGGTAAGATGAAGAATAAATACGCCACCCACTGTAGTACAGTAGTTCTGCATTGGTTGTACAGTAAACAAATAACATTTAGGGTGCAACGGCACCTATGGGTTTCCTTGCTAACTTATTCAGGATATTTTGGAATAAACATATTTTGTTGCACTTCATGAAAATAACATTTGCAGTAATGTTAGTGTTTCTCATTATAACTGATAATGACTTTTTTGTTTTTCAGCAGTAATGTCAGTAATAATGTTTTTCCCTATTTAAGTATAGTGTAATGTTAGTCAATTCCGGTACATTTGTATACACAGAATCACTTTAACAAATTCTAGGGCATACTTTTTCTTCTCATCCTAACATATAAATATTCAGTATCTAGAACAGTTTAGATATAATTTAGGATTTATTTTATATTTTATTCAATTGTATGATGTTTTTAATGTTAGTTTATTTCTGACAGGGCGGGGAGTGGGTGTGATTGCAAGCTATAAGTGAGATAAGGTGACTCTAAATGTGGCTCTATTTTCTTTGTAGCTTAGGCACCTTATAGGAGTAACCTTTAAAAGAGTACTAATCCATTTCGTTACCTCTTAATGTTTTTACCAACATTGTTATTGCTGTCCCTTTTATTGTACTGAATATTTTGGTTGTTGTTTAAAAAAAAAGAAAAAAAAACAAAACAATTATAATATTATGAGGACTCTCTGTATGTGTGTGCATAGGTTCTCTTTAAAAGCATGTCAAATGCCAGGTTTCACATTTTATGTAATTGCAGCTGTGAAGTGTTTAACTTGCTATTTAGAATACCAGCGTTGCAACTGACAGAATTTCACCTTGAAAGTCTCCATAAATATTCAAGGTTTGTACTATTCATCTCAAGCCAACATAAGCACACAATATTAAACTGTTTAAAGATGCAGCCACCTACAGTTTTGATATATTTCAGCCAGCATGGTTGAATAGTTAGAAATGGTCAGAGTTCACCATCCTCGACAACATATCCTGCAGTCCACCATGAACTGGGAGATAGCTGAGTGAAGGGAGGGGTGCTGATAACCATGCACAGTTCTGAGAAACACTGGGTTTCTGATAAGCTGAGGACATCTGACTACATAGATACTGTTCAGCTGGAAATCGTGAAGGAGTAAACTGTTTACCCAGGTCTAGGACATGTAGCTAGTGTGAACATGGTTGTGAGGTTTATCCATCAAAAAAAAATGCTGCTTATACTCTCAATAGGCACAACTATAAATGGGATTTAAACAAATGAAAGGGCGTCGATGAAAGTTGATGGATATTTGAGTTTGCATTTCTTTAGATTATGTGTGTGTCAGTTGACAGAAAGAGCTGTTGTGAGTCACCACTGCACATTTCTTTTTGAACCCTATTGTTTTTATATTTTGAATCAGCAGCCTGATGCACTTTCATTACCCCTGGGAAGAGGTTAAAGAACTAGCAGTTAAGACACTTCTTTGCCCTGTGCGGTTTGTGTCCTGCCTCCACCTTGTCTGGTGGTTTTTTGCTAATGTTGCTAATGCTATAGAGTTTGGGAAATGCATTTTAAAAAGCCTTAGTTATTATTGCTCGAAATGGAAAGTCTTGCCCCTAATGCTGTCATGCAAAAAAATGTGCCTAATGTAAAGTGATTGGTTTTTCATACTAGACTAAGAATGCTTAAATATAAAGCTTAATTGTACCCAAAATTAATGTAAATGTATGTGTTGGTGTTTTTCTTTTGTTACTGAAAGGAGTGCTAACCTTTTCCCATGGTCTTACCTTGCAAAAGGAATACTGTCCTTTCTGAACAAGAATTAATATCTGAACCAACCCACGCACATGTATGCAAACCATAATCAAGCCATTCAAATCTGGCCTCCAGAATCAGACAGCAGCAATTTCTTTTTTGCTTATTAGCATTGTTCTAGGAAAGAACAACAATGTTTTGTTTTCATAAAGTTTTTTAAGCAAAATATCCCCAGGCATGTAAGGCAGAGGTTAAAGGAACTAGAAATGAATGTATTACATTCAGTATCTCTTCCTCTGATGCCAAATTGGGTTTAATGTAGAGATCCTAAATCTCCAAATGCCATTGCAGAAATGTAGTACCACCAGGAAGAATTACACTTCATGTGTGGTTTTGTTTTGCAGTTTCTTTTACAAAGAATAGCTTTTGCTCTTAACCTATAAGATTTTTTTTAAACTTCTTAAGTAAGCCCCTATAAAGCCAGTATAGAAATATTGCTCAGTGAGGTGGGCTTCGCTCAAAGGCATGTGAGTGTTTATACCACATCAAAGGGGTTAACATGACCAAACATTCACAAAAAGATATTTAGTGTATACCGTGTATGTCAGAAAAAGGAATTATCACAAATAATAGGAAAGCGCTCTGTCTGGAGCCAGTCTGGAACTGTGTACTGTATTGAAGATAGCTGTGTTTTAAAACTAACCCTGCAGATATCTCACAGTCAGCATGTTTTTTTTTCTGCCATTTTAAAACAGGTGTATATCAGTTGTGAACATTATAAATATAAAAGGTATTATACACATGGCCCCAAAAACTTCCTATATAACTCGCGAGTATTTTACCTATTTTATATATATATATATATATATATATATATATATATATATATATATATATATATATATATATATATATATATATATATATATATATATATATATAATATGTGATATTGCTGCACTTGCTCATTTGAAATATTTTGAAGATTGTATGATTATCCATTAAGATATACTGATATTTGGTAACCATGAGATCTGAATGGGATGAAAAGGGCAACAGATGCCCTATATCTAGTTGTTCTGAATGTATGGGTGCTTTACCAAAACTTGCTGGAGGGTACTGTTTGACAAACATAATTTATGTAACCATCTGGAAAATCAATTCCAACTTAATAGTGGGCCTAGATAGAAAAAGATGTGGACTGTGGATCTATTTAGGACTCCATACCCTTTCCTGGAGGGGCGTAACTAATGGTAAAAAATCCAGTAAGTTTTAAAGCATTTGGTCCCTATTGTCAGATTTCATGTAGGACACACACTGTTACAGAACATTTATTGTATTGCATCCTAGTAACTACCTTTCCGTCAATGTCTGTACTTTTATAACTCTTTGCTTTGCTTTACAAAAGCCTGGCTGCTGGTAATACTCTGTAGACAATGGTTAGTCAAGGGGTGTGTAAAGTAGTAAATAATAAGAAGGGGGGAGTTGAGGTGATATGAAATTACATATTGGTAAATTGGCTGTACAGCTGCATATACAATATATTTTGTAAAGCTCATAACAGGTGAGGCTCATTGGTTATGATTGGGCTAATTTACCATTCTAAGTGTAACAAATAGAGACAGCTGCTTGGAGTTGTGGTAATTGCTGTTCTCCACAGAGTCTAAGAAAAGCAGCAATCATCACACATCCACGCAGTTGTTTTTTCACTGGTTTCATTTTGAATGGTAAATTAGCTCAATTAACAACAATGATCCTCACCTGATTGTCAACACCTGCTTTCAGTGGCAAGCTCAATCCGAATGATCAATAATCATTCTGTGTAGCATTTACAGGTGACAACAGGTGGCTGGTGGCAGCAGGTTGTTGCCTTGACTTCTATAGGACCGAGTGTCTAGAAAAGTGTTACTGTGACTGTCTATCCTCGTGAATCTGCTCCTGGCTCTTGCTAAACTGGCCATTTACAAGACCAGGAAGCGTAAGATGAGCGGGGAAGGTCTCTTTGACTGCGGAGCCATGTTCAGGGCCCTCCTCCGGTCTAGGGTTAATTTAGAGCATGCCCACGCGGAGTCTGCTGGCGACATGCCATCGTTTGTCGAACGGGGGACTCTAGGGGGCGTGCTCTGTACCACCTCCCCTTTTGTTTTGAATATTTAATTTACAGTCTTTTTGACCGGTTTTCGTTTAATTAGTTTAAGGCCCATCCTTTTTAGCACCCCTAATGGTGCTAATTTGAATTTCTTTCCAGCTGTCTTTGGACAGCTGGTGTAGTCCCATTAAAATGGGCCTTAAAATAGGACTGTGACTGTCTTCCTGCCATTTGTTTATCTCTAACACCCTGGTAACGCTTAATACGTTAAACAAATATATTTTAATTCAGTCTGATGGTGCTATCTGATCAATTGAATACAGTATTTAAAGACACAATGTTGACCTTATAAAAATCAAAAAATGTGAGGGGACAGTGGGGCTAGATGACCCTTGCCCCACTCTGTCAACTTGTAAAGATCAGATATAATTTCTGACAGCACTATATATTTAATTAACACATTTTGTTTGAAAATCACTTGCTACTGAAGCCCTCGTTACTATACCATGAGTTTGATTACAATAACACCTTTTTTTGAAAATCTTGCCTCACAGATCTTGTGATAGCTGTTTTTGTTTTAGGTATTATGCTGCCAACATGCACATAATGCTCTGTAAAAGGTTAAAAAGTTGTATACTAGGGTTTGGGTAATAAAACGACTATCTTATAACAGACAGAAGGGTCTTGCAGCCGCATTCAACTGTAACCGAAAAGCTGATTTGAAAGCTGACTTTCAAACAGCATGGTCACCTGGGAGCCAGTGTCCAGCAAACATGGTACAGGCACTCCTTCCAGCTGGATGGACAAGATAGGACTCTCACCAATCATGGTTGTATTCCCTCGCTGGCTATCTCCATCCACACCCCCCACCATCTGTTCCCAGGCAGTTAGGCTTACTAGTTTAAAGGCAGCTAAGGTGAGGCTTCCTGCGGTCTCCTTCTCTGTGGACAGTAACTTTGTAGATGTCCAGTCTCCTGGCACTGCCAGCACATGACCCTCCCCTGTGCATCACAATCACCAGACCTTCAATTGCTGACATCCGGGGCACTATCTAAGCCCCAAGGACATCATTTCTGCTGTGTTCCAGGACCTGTAGGGACATAGTTAGACCCACCCTGGTGATACTGAGGGCTCTAACCAGCCACCACTTTCTTAATTGGGACTGTAGCTTTGGACAAGCTCAAGCCAAATGTTCTCTGTAATTATAGGCCTATTTCCAACCTGCCATTTCTGTCCAAAATTTTGGAATGTGTGGTGGCTCATCAGTTACAGAGTCATCTCTTGAAATGTGACATCTATGAACCCTTGCAGTCAGGTTTTAGATCACGACATAGCACTGAAACAGCTCTTGTAAAGGTTGTTAACGATCTGTTTATGGCCACTGATTCAGGTGCACTGGCCATTTTGGTCTTGCTAGACCTCAGTGCTGCTTTTGACATCATAAACCATTCAATTCTAATCAAGCATTTGAACTGTAATGTGGGTATTGCGGCAGTGTTTTACAGTGGTTTAGATCACACTTGTCAGATTGTAAAATGGTGCATTTCTAATGCTGGTTATACATCCGACCCTAGTTCAGTATCTACAGGTGTGTCACAGGGCTCCATTTTAGGACCCTTACTTTTTAACATCTATATGCTGCCACTTGGACAGATTATATGGTGTGCGTTCTCACTCATACGCAATCAGCACACAATTACATATTCAGACTACACCGGATACAAACGTGGCTGTCTTGGTTTTTAATAACTGTTTCTCCAAGATTAAAGTATGGATGCGGCTTAAGTTTGCAGCTAAATGGGAACAAAACATAAGTAATGCTGCTGGGCTCTCCCCGACAACTGAGAAACATTATTTTTTTAAGTATGGTGTGACGGGTTTGAAGTTAAAGTTAGGAATCTGGGTGTGCTTTTCGACCCTAGTCCTTCGAGTCTCATATCCGCAATCTCACAAACGTGTCCTTTTTTCATCTCCAGAATATAGCCCGTCTGCACCCTATCTTGTCAATGCCTGATGCAGAGGTTGGTGCATGCCTTTGTTTCTTTCCATCTTGATTTTTGTAATGCTCTGCTTGCCGGTGCCTCCAAGGCAGGCTGCAATACATTCAGAACTCTGCCGCTCACATTTTAACTGGTTCTAAATTGGGTGCTCATAATACACAATTGAAGAATTGATTTTAAAAGTTGACTATTAACTTATAAGGCTCTAAATGGTTTGGCTTCAAATTACATTTCTGAATTGGTAACGAGATACTTTCCGGTCTGTTAAGGATTCTAAAGGCTAAGCTATGTTCTATGTGTGACAGGGCTTTTTGCTGTTATGCGCATAGGCTTTGAAGTAATCTTTCACAGGTGATCAAGGACGCTAATATTGTTGATGCTTTTAAAAAACAATAAAAAATGCATCTCTATGTACAGGCATGGTTAGACTTATGTCGCTATTCAATGTTTTATTTTCTAATCTGTTTTACCTTTAACTATATGCTGTGTATTTCTTGTTTGTACATTGTTTTGTTGATTTTAGTGTTATTGTTCTAAACTGTACAGTGCTTTGAGATGCTTTCATTTAGGCGCTATACAAAATAAATATTATTATATTATTATTATTATTATTATTATTATTATTATTATTATTATTATAAACTGACATGTCAACAAAAAAAAAGGAAAGACAGGCATCAGCGAGTGCAATCAAATCAGAGAAAAGTTAAACCAATAATAATTCAAACAAATGTTTATATAAATAAAAACTATAATGTAAATCCTAATTTAATACATATAAAAACATTGTGTGAAAATAAAAAAAGAACTAAATGACAACCAAGATGCCTATTACATCTGTATGTAGGTGTGTGTGTGTGTGTGAGTTTAATAGAGAGCACGAATACATACATCTCTTCTATTTGTACACTTCTGTTTGATGGACAGCAATCTTCAAGTCACGCCACAAATTTTCAATTGGATTTAGATTGGGGCTCTGACTGGTCCGCGCAAGGACATTTACCTTTTTGTTCCTTAGCCACTCCAGTGTAGCTTTGGTTGTGTGCTTTGGGTCATATTGTCATGCTGAAAGGTGAACCTCCATCCCAATTTCAGCTTTCTTGCAGAGGGCAGCAGGTTTCCCTCAAGGACTTCTCTATATTTGGCTCCGTTCATTTTCCCTTCTATCCTGACAAGGGCCCCAGTCCCTGCAGATGAGAAACATCCCCATAACATGATGCTGCCACCACCATGCCTCACAGTAGGGATGGTATTCTTTGGGTGATGCGCTGTGTTGGGTTTACGCCAAACATAACGCTTTGCATTTAGGCCAAAAAGTTCCATTTTAGATTCGTCAGACCACAAAACTTTTTGCCACAGAGCTACAGAATCTCCTGAGTGTTTTTTTTTGCATTCTTCAAAGGTGGGCTTTCTTGAGTAATGGCTTCCTTCTTGCCACCCTACCATACAGGCCAGATTTGAGGAGTGCTTGGGATATTGTTGTCACATGCACACTTTGAATAGTATTGGCCATTAAAGCCTGAAGCTCTTGTAAAGTTGCCATTGGCCTCTTAGTAGCCTCTCTGATCAGACTCCTTGTTGCTTGGTCATCCAGTTTGGAGGGACGGCCTGATCTAGACAGAGTCTTGGTGGTGCCATACACATTCCACATCTTCATAATTGTCTTGACCTTGCTCCAAGGGATATTCAAGGCCTTTGATATTTTTTTATACTCATCCCCTGATCTGTGCCTTTCAACAATTTTGCCCCAGAGTTTTTTTGAAAGTGCCTTGGTGCTTATGGTTGAGTCTTTGCTTTGAAATGCACTACTCAGCAGAGGGAACCTATAGGAACTGCTGAATTTATCCTGAAATCATGTGAATCACTACAATTTAACACAGGTGGAGGCCACTTAACTATGTGTGTGATTTTGAAGGCGATTGGTTACACCTGAGCTAATTTAGGATTCCTATTATAAGGGGGGTGGACACTTATCCAACCAAGCTATTTCAGTTTTTTATTTGTAATTAATTTTCTACAAATTTCTAGAATTTTTTTTCACTTGGAAGTTGTGGGGTAGGATGTGTAGATAAATGAAAAAAAATCTAGTATTTTAATGCATTTTAATTGCAGTCTATAAGGCAACAAAAGCTGAACATTTTGAAAGTGGGTGTAGACTTTCTATAAGGCATATATATATATATATATATATATATAATATCCGTGTGTCATATATAATCTATATAATATATATATATATATATAATATATAGTCTATCAGATACACCAATATGGTATACCAGTTCTAATAGTCTCTGTGGTGCTAATGGTGTCTGTTGTGCCAGTAAGTTTCTATATAAAGCCTTCATTTTAGCTGTACAGTATAAACTTCACATTACCATTTACTTGAGGGACACTATCCACCGTTTCATCAGCCTCAGTTCTGTTGCCATCTTCACTGTCATCTTCTTCATTTCAGTCAAGTCCAGTTCATCTGTCACATCACAGAATTAGATTTGGAACTTACTGTTTTCTAAGATACTTTTTGCAGATAATTTTAAATGAGAGAAGCATACTCCCTCAGTCAGCTCTATTATATGTTAATTCTGAATGTTTTCCATGCCAGAATGCCTTATTATGCCAAGACAAGTATTGTATTTAAACAATGTTATGTGCCCTCTGGACCAATTTGTTTGTTGAGTTTTAAATGGTGGGTTAAATTATTGAGTTTTGGAAGTGGAAACCCTGACAAGATCTTGTGTGTTAGCAATACACTGAAGAACACACAGTAGAGGATCAAGGGGTACAAATTTCAACATAAGATTTATGCTAACTACTTATATGTAAATCCATCAAACCTTAACGCTCACCTTTACATCTCACTCCAGACCACCTAAAAGCTACGAACAGTCCGTTGCACTCCATGCATTTTTCCCAAACCAAAGACATCATCTCTTATGTCGTGATTGAGACACTAATAAAAATATAAATTTATTTAAAATACCACACATATTTAAAAAATGCATTATTTTACATTGGGAAAAACTTCATTCTGCTGCAAGGAGATGATTAAATCATGGATAAGACTTCCCAATGCTCGATACACATAAAGCATCTAGTATTCAATAACTAATGAAATAAGCATCTAGAATTTGATAAGTAAGTAAGCAATCAGTCCTCCCAAAACACAGATGTCCTTTCAAACCAGGCCTGGGTCTCACACACACACACACACACACACACACACACACACACACACTGATACACTGATTCTGTTGCAGTAAATGTGTCAAACATTTAATACACAAATTAATGACTATCCTGCTAGTGAATACCTATCCCTGTAGCACAATAATATTCAGGGGGTGTAACTTTACAACACAGAACACATTAACATACAAATTTAAGCATTTTAGAAAATGATTTTTTTGTTTGTTTTGTTGTACTGGAAATCACAACAGGGCTTGTTTTGTAAATTGAATTTTTGAAAACAAACACCTAGGAGTTTATGTTGACTCAAAAATGTCTTCATCTACAATAGACAATGTGGGGAAGCTATTAAAAAAAAGGCCAACAAGATGCTTGGATATATAATGAAAAGTGTTGAATTTAAATCAAGGGAAGTCATGTTAAGACTTTACAATGCATAAGTAAGACCTCATCTAGAATGATGTGTTCAGTTCTGGTCACCTTGCTATAAAAAGGATACTGCTGCTCTAGAAAGAGTGCAAATAAGAGCGACCAGAATTATTCTGGGTTTAAAAGGCATATCATATGCACTAAATCTATTCAGTCTTGAACAAAGAAGACTATGCAATCTGACTCAAGCATTCAAAATTCTAAAAGGTATTGACAATGTCGACCCAACAGAAAAAAAAACAAAGACCAGGGTTCACAAGTGGAGACTAGATAAAGGGGCATTTAGAACAGAAAATAGGAGGCACTTTTTTACACAGAGAATTGTGGGAATCAGGAACCAACTCCCCAGTAACGTTGTTGAAGCTGACACTGAGATTTTGGGATCAATAAGCCACTAACAACGAAACGAGCAAGATGGGCCGAATGGCCTCCTCTCGTTTGTAAGTTTTTTATGTTCTTATGTTCTTACATCAACATAACCATGAGACTGTCCCTATACAATATTCTGTTATTAATGACCTTCAGAAATACCACATTTGCTGTGAAAGCTCATAAATACCACCACAAATTGAAAAAGTTAATTCTCTTATTCCACAAGGGGCAGAGTGTTGCATGGGGATGGCTGAATAGTTACACTCTGGTGTAATCTGATCTGCTCTATAGAGGCTTTTAAAGTTAACATGATGTGATGACATATAAAAAAAAATAAGTTATACATTTAGAAATAGCCAACTGGAGTATTGGATCCTAAATTCAGAACAGGGATAATATTGCATTTTTATTCAGAAATTCAAATAAATGGAAAATGTGAAGAGGAAATATTTTCTGAAAACCAATGTTCTCTTTGGATGCACTGTATGGATGAAAAATGCTGTGCAGGGATTTACTGCAGCTGTAAAAATAAAGTTGAGCCCTTGTGTCGGGGAGCCCCGCCCCTATGTATATGTGTACGCTATTTATTATGATTTAGTGTATTATTATGATTTATGTATTTTATATGACAGCGAAAAGCCAGTGTATTATGTATTATTGTTTGACAAGATGAGCGAGGTGCCCTCAGCCATTATTTGTTTTGTTTTAGAAATACTTCGTGAGAAAGCATGACTGTCAGCTACAGAATTAATAAAGCTGTGCAAAATGTAACAGAGGGATAATAAGATAATTAATAGCTAGTTAATCCCTCGGTCACCACTATAGAGAACTGCAGCTTTGGCTGCACAGGGTGGAGTGTTCATGAGTGGAGAATGGGAATAGAGAGAAGGTAATAGTAAATAGCTTGTTTAATTTCTGTCTGTCCATCCATCCATCCATCCATCCATTAATCCTAGCCAATGTGCCGATTTGTTTTGGAGAGTTTAATTTTATTAAAACTCTTTATTTTGTTTAATAAAAATCTGAGCACCATTGCATCTCAGTTTCACCCCGAACTTGCCTGTGTTGCATTTGTTTCCTGATCTGACATCACACCTACAGCCATCCTATTCACAGCCCTATTCTGCAGTAAAACTGCATTTTGATCACATATAGCACCGTGTAACAATTTTTTTTTTTTTTTTTTTTGTTCCTGGGTAGTAAGTGTTATTTCCTAATTGCTTATGCCTCAGAAGTATAGAAAATGGCTATTATTCCCCACAAACTTTGCTTTTGTGACCAGGACAGTGATATTTCAAAATATCACTATTTCCAATGGGAAAATGGGCAATAATTGTAAATCTCGAAAAACTACTCACTTCTAAATCTTTTGTAGTCATTTTTGTATTACTTTAGTATAAATACATGTTAATTTGGATTCATATGTTGTTTTTTTCTGACTTTATGTGAACGAAAAGATACACATTTGCCCGTTTTCCCATTGGAAATAGTGATGTTTGGAAATATCACTGTCCTGGTCACAAAAGCAAAGTTAGTGGGGAATAATAGCCATTTTCTATACTTTTGAGGCACAAGCCATTAGGAAATAACACTTACTACCCAGGAACAAAAATTGTGTTACATAGTGTAGTCGAAGACGTAAAACTGAGCGGACTGTAAATTTGCTTTAACAGTTGTGCTCAATTTAAAGAAACTACACTGCATGAATCCAGTTGAGACGGTATTCTGACTACACTATCTAAAAATTAGTAGCACTGTATAGTACTGGATCTGACACATACCAAACTTTAGTACTGATAAAAATGTGAAACACAAAACCAGAGTCTGAATGAGAAAAACAAAACAAAAGTTTTCAGACAGCTTTTCTTACTGGTTGAGCCACTTTAATTAGTAACCATTTCCCCCCAGTGTGAACATAGTCTGACAACTTAATTTCTGGCAAATCAAGATAGGTTCTTCTTACAGCCAGACATGGTGTTTGTGGGGGCTCTCACAGCTCTGCAAGAGCACCAAAGTCCTGACCTCTAGGCACCGGGCTTCTCTCAAGCAGAGACTGACATTTGGTTTGCACTGCAGTTCTCATTCTCTTTTCTAGGTTCAGTAACTTGCTTTGACTGGAACAGTCTGTCCACCAAGCACTGTTAGCTAAAAATATACAACTGACTAAAACGGTTATTGCCCAGCTGATCTAGGCTGGCATCTTAGTCAAAACTTGATTTGAACAGATTTTCCACAGATATAATTAGATGTTCCATTTCCGTCTATTATTTTATGCTTTTTTTAAATGTATATTCTATAGCACAATGCATGCACTTACTAAATCTGGGTGTTGCAGTGTTTTACTTCCTCATTCCCCAATACCAATATCTGCACCTGTGAGGAAAGCCTGCATACAAGTGCCAATCAAAACACAGCAATGTACTTCTTTATAAGTTGCTGGTGTAGTGCTTTTTTACATATTGAAAAAGTTTCTTTACTTTGAAAATATCAGCTCTATATGTCTAAAATGCAATCAGGGGTTTAAGGGTACAAAAAGGCAGTAAATTTAGTTGTGTTCTTCCTTTGAGCTCTGTGGCGCTAATATAATTGATAGCCTCGTATTTCATTTGGTAGAAACAGGGGCATGCTTATTTTGTTCAGAAGGTAACAGAGTGGTTTCTAAGAGGAAGGTAGCCTTGGTTCCTGTGTATCTGAAACTACCTTTAGAGCACAAGACTAAATAGGAAAGAATATATGTTAGCCAGGAAATATATTTTAGAACATAATAATTGAAATATTGTGAAATACAGCTGTTTTGTTTTTCTTTGTGGATCAAATGTCCATATCATATTAACTCAGTGTTAGTATTTTCTTTTATTTATCACAGATCAACTGTCAATGACTCAGAATGGCTTGGCATGCTTAGCTGGCAACATGGATATGCATGCCATATGTAAGTACCTGTAAATACAATGACATCCAACAATGATTGATAATGTCTGCCTATGCTTCAGGCTCCAATTTGTGTTGTTAAATTATTTGCCAGAGACCATTTTACACCTAAGTAGAGTTTACAACTTGGCATTTTCATTAAGGGAGTAAGTTGTAAACCAAGAAGACATGTGGGCTTATCCTTTCAATAGAGATTGAAATAAGATCCTTGAATCTTCCTTAGTAAATTAAGATTGGGAGAGCCCATGGCAGGCTTCCCAGTTGCACCTATGCTTGAAATGCCAACCCAATTATGCTGATGCTTTTTGCAACAAATTCTATGTTATAATTTACCAGAGAAGAACTTGACTAAAACCCTAAAACATGACAGAAGAGATTAATGCAAATGTTGCACTTGTAAAAGCCTCCATATCATTGTTTGCACATTTTGTAGGCTTTTACAGTACAGCACAATTCAAGTCTTTGGGCAGTCTACCAAATCCCCACTCTATACAGCTGTGAAAATACATCCAGTGAGGTGGGATTAGAGAGCACTTTAATGTAAAGTTAGTGCAGTCTATATTCCTAGAATATACTTCTTTGCCTACACTATTTTCCAAAGATGAGCTCTAACTCTTTAGGTGTACAGTCATAAAGTTATCGAGTCTGGGGTCTAAAGCACTTGCATCAATCTGCAAAGTGGCACAAACCCTAATCATGTACACACAGTACAGTGGAAAAGGTGCATTAGAACACCTTGCTGCTTTTTCCTATCATAATCATACTGGAAGATGACCATGAGAGTTCACATCTTAATACATTCACTGGTTGCTAAACTAGATGAAACAAGTCAGTTTGAATTCAAGCACTCTTGCAGCTGTGAGATGTCCAAAGGCCTGCCCCACTGCCTACTGAAAAACACTGGATCGCCACATACAGTAGGCGCAGTGAAAACAAGTTGTTTCGGTCACATTTCAGCATCCACCCTGGCTTTCCTGTGCAGTCTTTCTGCATTTTTGTTATTCAGTTTGTGAATTCAACATGACCACTTATAATTAATCTTAAAAAGCTAAATCAAGACTTCCCCTTTAACTGCCAGGAACAGACCAGTTTAAGTTTCTATCAAGAGCAGTTCTACCGTAATCCGTGTGTTCGTACAGTAAAAATATGGAGGATTATCATTTGTGATATATTGCATACTGGTGGTTAATTATTTTAGTCTAGGCTATATATGCTCTGCATTGGTGTTTAGAGATGCATTCTAAAACACAGCATTGCTAATGTATACTGCCCTGTGTACTATTCATTCTTGTTGCTTCTTTTTGTTTTGGCTGCTCAGTCGCGCTGGGAGGCCAAAACGGGAGTTGACTGCTTAGAGCCTGGAGGAAGAGCTGCCCTCAGCGATGGATTTCCTGAGGTTTCCCCCTAAAAAATGTAATATATGTAGGGTTTTTTTCCTTACCTGAGTGCTGAGCGGTTCGTATTTAGTGTGTGCTCGGGTTTGAGAGGCTTGGCTCTCTCCCTCGGTGCAGTCATGCTCTGGGGGACGGGCCGTGTCTCAGCTGCTGAGTGTCCTTCACAGTCATAAATCATCTGCAGTTGCAATCACTATCACCATCATTCATTCACTGCCATTCATTTAAGTGGATTCTCCGTTGTCATATCCTTATGAAAAAGGGAGCCACACACATGTAAACAGTTTTTTTTCAGTTATTTGTCCATTGTTCTAGTAACTCAATATTAAAAGCAGAAACCCGACCTTGACTTCTTGTGATATGAACTGAGAAAGCTGTCATTAACTGGTAATGAATTGGTGTCTCAGGGATGACTAAAATAACATTCTGAAATGTGTAACATAACCAGAAATGAGTAATGTCCTTAACACAAAACAATAGTTAACCCGCTTGTTAGTTAGCTTGTAACCCTATACATTTTAAAGTTTGCAGCATTGCCAAGACTTCATTTTGGCAATGGTTCACATTGGCTACGTGACCAAAAGTGAGTACAGAATCGTTCTCCACCCATCTGCCTGCTCATTATTCCTTACAGTTTATATGCTGGTAGAGGACTAGTTGAGCATGTTTGGTAAAGTGCAGATTAGAGTGTGACATTAGGACAGGTCTATGGTAGGGGAATACATTTATCTGTATGTTTGCGGGAATGGATGAAAACGAAAATGAAACTGGGACTAACGGGTGGGACAGGTGTAACCAATTCTGTACCCCCTAAGAAAGCTGTATCCCCTGGCACATTGCGCATGCGTAAAATGAGATCGTCCATTAGGCACGTCTGATTTTTCTTTTGCTCGTGTCTGAGGTAAAATCCGAGTGATGTGCAGGCGCAGTAGTTGTCGGCTCCATTTTGCCAACATTTACTAACTTTTTCGATAAGACTGCACGATTTCTTTGTGATGGGTATAATCAGTTATAGTTTGTTTTTATTAAAACGTCTTTGACATGTGCAGCTAAAACAATCTTTAAATAACGAATGCATAATGTATTAACTATGCGACCTACCTGTTTGTAAACGATTGTGCCGATTTCAAAGTAGCATATGTTATGTCTGGAATAAACTACGCATCGTAACTTGTGTAAATGATATTAAAAGTACATAATGTATTAACATAACGTTATTGTTTACAGATATTTGTTTATATATTTGTTTTATATACATTACACATACACAAGATTAATAGTGACAGTGAGAAATACAGGGGATACTAAATTAGACAGCTGACAATATCTTTGTCTATGGCTGTATTATTTCGTACCCCCTGTGCATTTCAGACAGTGGGGCTCCTAGAACTGTCAAACTTGTACATTATGTCTACCTGTGCCCCATTGTCACACACAAAGGGTTTGATTGCTATCGGATGTATAGAGTGAGCAGCACAGGGGATACCAAATTAGACAGCTGACAATATCTTAGTCTATGGCTGTTTTATTTGATAAAAAGGCTCATTTGTACACCGGCATCGGCACTATGCATTAGTGCTAGAGGTCCCGACAGTCCCGCGTTCGCAGCCGCCCACCGCCTGGGTGTGGATTGCCTCGCTGTGTGATGCACCTGCATGCGTTAACCGAAAACGCTGCAGTGTTGTCAGCAGTGGATCTAGTATCCACTGTGTTTCTCACGGTTAATGCATTAATTGTTTTCGCTGCGCATATCAAAGACGTTATATATATATAATATATATATATATATATATATATATATATATAGATATATATTATATATATATGAACAGAACAGTACGTGATGGGAAAAAATCTGGTGGGACAGGATAGATTTTGACTAATTCTGACCAATGTTTTCTTGCATCATTGTGACATAGGATTACAAACTTCTACAAACCCACTTTTTGTGATATGGAAAAGGCTAGACAAACTGAACTGGAGACGGAAGTCCTTTTATCTAGCCACAATGCTGCAGTGCAAGATTATTCCCCAAACTGACCCAAAAGTTATGTCTCAACCCTGCCCTAGAGATAGTGAAGAACCACCCATTGGAAGCTAAAGGTATAGTTCAGTCTTCAAGCCCTTCCAACTCGTCTAATTTGTCTGAAAATAAAATTGTGCCAATAATCGTGACTAGTTATTATAGATTTGGAATGTAAATGGAATGAGATCCTTTTATACACCGTTTCCACACATAGGTTCACAACAATTGTTTTATCAGCCACTGGACTATTTATCCATAACAGTATAAAACAACAATAGATAGCCTACTTTATGAGCAACAGCCACAAGTTAAATATGTATTATGTGAATTGTTTCACCTTTAATGGAGCTATCATAGGTTATGTTTGCAATTGTAACTTGTCACGTTCCTTTTCAATGTGTATTGAATCCTATGGAGGACTTCTTGTGAAAGTGTGCTCATAAGGTCCCTTTTCCTACTGCAAGGCACTAAGCAGCAACCACACACTCCACAAGCACTGTACAAGAGAACAGCATTATAGAGCTTTTAACATCATGAAAACTTGCTGGGGTCAGAATTCGTATTCGGCACTACATCACACACTGCCATTCATCTTTGAAAATCTAGAGTATTAATACCAACTCAGCCTGCAAATAAACTGCTTCCAATCCACAGACAGGCAGGAGGCAGCTGAGCACACTGAGACTAAATATATCCTTTGCTTGAGTCTATCATAATCTGCGAGTGTATGGAGGTTCCCTTTTTGTCACCTATACACTGTACATCTAGATTTTTTCAGTACTTATAACATTTCCAAAGGAATACATTGAGCTGCTATTTTCAAATTGAGCCAAATCTGTTCCAGTATGCCTGCATGAAATGGCTACAGAAACTGTGGAGCCTATTTTATGAGAGAAATGGCATAGCAGTAACAGTACAAAACTGGAACTACACAATAGTTTTCATTCAGAATAGAAAGCATTCAGTTAGCTGTACACTTGCTGTTATGTCTAGTTTGCAAATGCCAGGGACACAGTCTACAAATCTGAGGGATTTGAACTATATAACAGCTGAAGGAATTGTTTAAGCCTAAATTAACTTTTGTTCAAGGAAAGTGAGAGAAAAGGTGTAATTGTAGATGCGTTGGTAATCAAGCTGATTTTGTATCAACCTCTTTTTCTGTTTTTATTTTTGTGGTCGTCCACATTTGGGGGACCACTTTTAACAGTGTTGCTATGGTTTTGTTTTTGTTTGTTTTTTCAACAGGTAAGGTTCTTACTGAGAGTATATAATATATAATATATATATATATATATATATATATATACATATATCTATATATACTTCTTCTGATTAGTTTAAACTGAAAATTTATTTGTGGTACAAAGTCACGAACAGTACACTTATGATTTACAACCAGCTCCTGTATAAAACAATATCTCCATTCAGGGGCTATTTTCACAGCTGCTGTCTGCACATTAGATTTTTTTTTTTTTGGCTGGAGCACTTCAATGTCGATATGGTTAAATCTTCTATTGGGCAACATCCTGATTACATGTGTACAATTATTCTTTATTTTAGTTTACCAACATACACTGTCTGGATCTATGACAATCAGATTGTATAAACTGTAGTTTAAATACCAAGGTCAACATATGGTGTGAGGGGCAGACCTTTCAGGCTGAAACATTTGACCTTAAAAAGGAAGTCAACAGAGCTCTAGTTTTATGTTCAATAAATGACTTGTCATTACTGCCATGCGCTAATGTAAAATAAATAATAAACAATATTGAGAGATGTTCAAAACTAACAGTAATTAAAAAACGACCTCCTTTTGTTACTATTTCTGTACAAAACTTGGCCATATCTTTAAAAAAAATATTATTATTATTATTATTATTATTATTATTATTATTATTATTATTATTATTATTATTATTATTTTAAAGATGCAATCCTTGTAGAATCTGATGAATTATACAGATTCAGACGGCTTTTGCATTTTTTTAATAACATTTTCCTTGCATGTACAGTACATATAATATTAAAATGATTCAACTTACAAGTGTGTATGTCGGGTGGATGATGAGTGAGAAGGTTGGCTTTGAGATACCCAAGGACACACACGCAGAAAATCCTTACTGTTTTTTGCATCAGTATGTTGGTCAACGCTTACTATTTGTAACGTGACTGCATCTAGACATTTGTATGCTTCAATTTCTGTGTGTAGATGGGATATTTCATTCGATGCATTCAGTGCCAAACTGGCATGTTGTGTGAGCTCACACAGGGTAGTGCCGCGGGCGCAACTCGTAAAAGACGTCATTATTATAGCCGATCACATGATAATGTTGAAAAATGTAGGTACTAAAACGAAGTGTATTTCATAAAAAATATTTTCTAACCCTAAAGCAAAGGTTCGTGGGGTATTAATGTCACGTGGTAGGGTTGTTGAGGGTCAATGAAGCACTAAGTAAATTACAAGTAGCACACGCAGCATTACCTTGTGGGAGCTGCCCTGTGGAAGCCTTCATCCTGCAGCGATATACTCTTCCCTGTTGTACGTGCAGGGAGGAAATGACGTTTTTGTCGTAAGTCTCCTTTGCAGTAAAAGGACTGCACGGAGTGTGAGAAGGTAGTCTTGCTGTTGGAAGTTGAGCGGTTCATATTGGCTTGGTGGGGATTGAAAGCCAAAGAAGACGACTTAGGTAATAAACAAAACTACATTCGGGTTGCCTAGATTGGATTTTGGATTTTTTTTTTTTTTCTAGAAAAAAGAGCATTTTCATTTACAGTACTGCATCACCATGCTGGTTGCATCTGTGTCTTAATAGTTGTAAAATAGGACATGCAGCAGCGTTATAATCGGCATGGTGGGATGTATTTAATTCGGTGCATGCAGTAATTATGAGCACGTATGAGTTGACAAGCCCACTTAGTTTATTTTTTTGTGTGTTTAGGAAATTCACTGTGGTGTGTATTTATCTGTATGCTGTACAAAATACCGTCATCGCATACAATTTTGGTGCACCATACAAAGGTAGCTACGGTACTGCAGTCAATGTAGAAATAAGAAATACGGAGTTTGAACACCAAGGAAAATAGGCTTAACTAAAATAATAATACAATAACGTGATACGTTATTTCGTTATTGTAGTTAAATTAGCTGTATCTTAATAATCAACATGTGCTTTTTATTCATTAAAGCCGTAACAAAACGCCGGTTACTTAGGCACATGGCTGCTGCTAGATTTGGCCTGTGAGCAGGAAGTACATCGCATGGGGAGGCGCTGTCATTGACCTTGACAATAAAACTACAGGCGGCAGTTTGCAGACTGCACAATCTGATCTTCAAGCTGTATGTTTTGTTCTTTAAAACATGTACAGTGATACCGTTTGTGTATTTTTCAGAACAGATAGAAAGTAGTTTTGTAAAGGACGTTTGCTATGGTTGTATACTGTTATTTAACACGTGTTCCTTTGCCCTTGATTTCTGACATCCTTGACCTTATGATATGGCCGCCTCATGTAATGATTAAGTTGTTTCAGCGCAGCAGTTCTTCATGATCTTGACATTATTACTTTTGCAAAAATCTTCGGTGCAGTTAGGGAACATGGTGTACTTTTTGTTTATTATTATTTTAAATATAACGCATCAAACAATTAGACAATATTAATTTCAATTAGTACGTGCATCTTTAATGATATTGTAAAAATATGTTTCATGTAGCACCTGTGCATTATGTTGGTAGCACATTTAATTAGCTGTTATTTAGGCTTATTTTTTATTGAAGATAGGGTTTTTACTAGTAGACTGCGTCATTTAGATGTTTGAAAAACGATACTGGGCCAAGCCCTTGAACAGTGACAAGTCCTTGTCTATAAATGTACCCTACCTTAAGGGAACACATATTTACAGTGTAATAAGTAAACTTATTGTAAGTTTAATTGGATTACTGATTTATTTAAATAATTGTGCTTTAATTGAGCTAAAAATAAAATACCTGAATTGGTTCTAGAGGCATCTAATGTGACTCTCACATGATTTGTAACAATCTTGGGAGAAAGATCTAGAGCTTTGTGGTGAGGATCAAAACTCTGCCTGTAGTGAAGCATAAAATAATATTTAATTTTAAAGCAAAACATCTTCTAAATGATTAAGTGTTTTTTTTTTTTTTTTTTTGAATGGTAGTAACATATTTTTCCGAATAGGTAAGGCAGGAGAATACATGTGATTCTGGTGGCAAGTTGACAGTGGTGTAAAAATGCAGTGGGTAATGTGTGTATATATAACATTGGTTTATTTATAATTATAGTTGCATTTGTTTTCCAAAATATCTGGCTCCTTGAGGAACATGTAATTGCATATTTTTTTCATATAATTTTACAAATAACTAAAATCCTTTTCTCGGCAGCCTCTTTGCCCCTGTCCTCAACCCCCATTCAGGCACACTGCCAGATTCAGTAGATCAGTGTGTGCACCTGTTTCTGTCATTGTGTCTTTAACAGTACTGCAAATGTCCTTTCCAATGTGAACTGGACCACTTGACTGAAATCATATGTAAGAAGAGTCCATTCATATGATAAAAAGATTCTGGAAATTTCCTATTATGTATTATATAGCTCTGATTGATTAAACTCTGCATGGACATGGCAGGTGTTTGTTTTTTTTGTTGTCTTTTTTTTTTTTTTTCCCCCTATAGCACAGCAACCTTCAAACTGCATAGTCAAAGGGGCAGCCTGTAAGGTGAACAAAAAATAATTATGTTTTGTTAAACAAATATTGTATCTGTTGAGCTGCCCCAGATACATTTACAATATCTAATTAAGTTACATGGGAGTCTGGGAGTAGCTGAAACTGAAGCAATATTACAAATGACAAACATATGAGGAAGTACCAATGTAATGACCCTTTGACTGTGTAGTGATGCTTTATTTGCATGAGTATAACCCATTGGGGGGAAAAATACCCTTTTGTGTGTTGAGCAGTTGCTAGATTTTTATTTGGTCTGAAATGCGCACTGTCATATTGTGTTAAGATGGAATCAGTGTATCGTGCCAATGCAAGGCAGGTGTGGTCTGATCTACAAAGGCCGTTGCATCATTGATAGTGGCACTTCTGTTAAGAAAGAATGTATGATGCAGTGCTACAATATGGCTTCCTTCTATCTGAAACAGACATGTGGTCTGTCGAGTTTCAACGCAGACATCAGGCCTGCCATTCATTTTATTGAACAGGCATTATTATCTAAAGATAACTTGGCTCTTTGAATCCAGTTTTTGTCTTTCTTTTCAGTAGCTTGTTAGTGCAGTGTCCAGATGCACAGTGCTGTGCCATGTGGTCACAAATTTGCTGCCAGGGCCTTTATTCTCCTTAAAGGAACAGAAGCCTGTCTTTTGTGTGTACACCACATTTATTCTATACTTGTTCAGTATTCATCGTTATAGGAATGAAGTTTAATATAAATGTAGTTCAGTTTATTCTGCTTTCAGCTGGACTTGCAAATTACCTTTCATCTTGTTATGTGTTTAGAACAGGTTTGGGTGAGACAGTAAGGTGTCAGGTTATTTCCTTGTTTGAAATTTTTATGTAAATAACTTCCTGTTAAACTGCCACACACTTTTTTTTTTCTGCTGAAATTTACCAGTAGTATGATCTTCCTGGTGATAAAGCAGCAGTTCTAATAGTTCTTTGTAATCATTTCTCTCTCTTGCCAAAATCAGGCTTCCTCTTCAGTGCAGAGTTACATCTTACAGTAGTTGTATGAATGGGCTCAAGTAAAGTAAATTATAAAATATATTGATAGTGTCCTAGTTTTAATACTTGGCAGGTGGACTCTTTGGGCGTGTCATCTAGCTGCTCACAAATGTCTTTACTTTTTTTAAATTGTACAATCCTGTTTTATCAATGGTTTTGTCATTACTTAAGAATTCTGATGCTGCTACAAGAGTTGCAGAACATTATGACCTGTGTTCCTACCTGCTACCAATCTGACCTACGGATTTAATGCAACCCTGCTTGTGACTTGGTCTAATAGAAGCTGTAGCTGGAGAGGTCGTTCATACAGGTTGATCTTGTTATGCTAAAAACCTTTTATTTTTATTTTAGGTTGTGAATTACATAAAATAGAAGCTCACTATTGAACTAAATTATAGACAAAATGTTTACTTCGAGTCAGGTTGCTTTGTGTAGTTTATTTTTTTGTGTGCAAAAGGAGTCCAGCAGTTGTTCGCATGGAGGTTTAGCAAGCAAACCAAACTCTGTTATTTTGCTAAATGGATCTAGACCGCCTGTTTAGGTGGACTCGGTATGGTGTTTCACACTTAACATCAAACGTACCGTACTGAGTGCGGTTCAAAGTCTAAATGGACCCATGTGAATACAGCTGTAATATTACTGCTGTTTTTTTTTTTTTTTTTTTTGTGTGTGTGTGTGTGTCTGTGTTTTCTTTTTTTTAATTTACTCAAACTATAGCATCTTTCTTTTCTTTTAGACCCTGTAATTTTGTTATCTTCCCAGAAGTTTTATAATGGATACAGCACGATCAACCATATCCAATTTGGTAAGTTCTTTTAATATGTTATTTTATGTACAGTAAATGCACACTGTGTCATGTAAATAAGCCTTGGTGAAGAATAATAATTTTATTGTCATTGTTGTGAGTTGGGTGTTTCTGAGTATCGGTCTTGCTAATATCAAGAAATATTGTGTATCGGCTGTGTTTTGCTATTATGGTACCAATTTGTATACTTTTTCTGATAATAGGTCTTTCCAGAACTTATGTAGGGTTGCCACGATATCAAAATTACATTTTTTGATTATTGAATCATTTTATTTCTGTTATTTTATAGAAATTTACAGTATTTAAATTAGTTCAACTTTTTGTATTACAAATGGCAATAAAAAGTTATTTTAATTAATATAACGCATGTTTATTTTGGTAAGGCTGAAGATAATTTACTATAAATTTAAAGTTACCAGATAGAAGAATTCACTGTTTTGAAGCATTTTAAATCAAGTAATTATTTATTTAGAAACTTACGAACCTACTGTTTAATATTTCCTGATGTGGATTATGACTAGATCATTTCCCTTTATCGCGATTATCAAATTGTAAAATTGTCATTGTATTCTACAGTATTTAAAAATTTAATACGAGAAGTAGAATCGCAGCAATACAATATTGTAAATGTTTTAGTAAACGATAATTGCAGTAACCCTACTTTTATGTTATAGGCTTATGTAAATAGACCAGTGTAATAGCTTGTCTGTTTGTTGATATTAGAAGGAGTATACGGTAATGGCATCTGTCTTTGGGAATACAGGTAGGTTCTGAGACATCTTGAAAAGCCTTTTTGAGAGAGACTTTTAAATGTAGAAGTGTCAAAACTTGGTAGGATGTTAAAAACAAAAAGAAAAATTACAAGTATGTTATTTAAATAGTTGGAGTAACACGTGGGGACGTGTACGCTATATTTTTCGGAACCCTGCTACTTACTATTTCATGCTTTTTTTTTTTTTTTTTTTTTTTTTTTTTTTTTTTCCATTTTTTTTTATTGGCTCACAACATTGTGTTCTTTTGTCTTTTCTCGTTCTAGTTCCGCGGGGAACCAAGCACATATACCCGCTTCAGCCTAGCCGAGCATATGGAAGGTGACAATAGCCAAGTGGAGATGAAACTGTCAAATTCTGAGATGGACGATGAGGTTGGAAACTCTATGGGAGATCACAGGGACCCTCGCATTATGAAGCCAAAGCACAGCCCCAAAAACATCTGCTTTGTGATTGTTTGTACTCTGCTCATTTTCTTAATAGGTAACTGGGTTAGCCAATCAATTAAATAATTGTAAAATATTAATTTAAATCAATATTTATTTTATATGGGTACTGTACTTTCACCATACTATAGGAGTAGGATTTAACCCAAGGTTTTCTTTCTCTTTGGCCATTGCACAATGTCTTTCAACTTTAGGGGTTCATTCCTCTGAACAGTATGTGTTGTTCCACAGCACTATAAAAATAAAAGTTGTACTAGGCTTACTAAAGTTATGGTGAAAAGTGTATAGTACATTTATAATTTTCAATAAAATGGTAGCCCTATGCATACTGTGGGCAGACATCTACAATGCAGTGACCCTGCATTTGAAAGTCACCACAAAATTCAGTTTGATTCATGATTTGGCACCACAGATGCACTGAAAAACCCAGAAATGGAATTTGGTACAAAATTAATAAATAAGGAGAGAGTCTTTTCTTTAAAAATACATTTTAAAAAATGATGGCAATACATCTTAATGACACATTTTTTTCATTTTCTTCTTTCATGCCAGGCTTTCTTATTGGTTATTTGTCGTATCGCGGGCGAATGCCAACAAAAGAGCAGAGCTGTTCCAATGCGGACAGCGTTCCTTGTGGCACCGCTGAGGAACTAAGTGAGGATGATAGTGATACTACTGTGGAAGCCACTCCTTTCCTGGAGTGGAAACAGCTGAAAGAACTACTCAGAGAGAAGTTTTTACTGTCAAGTTTTGAATCCCGCATCAAGTGAGTTGCTGTAATTCCATTGTTATCTTTAACCCGGTCCATTTATTCAGCGCTTGTCAGGCGCGTCAGTCCAATTTATTTTCACATGCGCTGTTTATTTTACACACGCTGTTTTAAATTTATTTTTCAGAGTAACAGGTTTTAAAAGGCACTGAACCGCAAAAAGACACTCAATACTGCATCTCCAGCCAAGCCCCATCCCTTGTATTTTTCACATACCTCTTTATAGAAGTGCATATTGATAAATCCTCTCCTGGTCACTCGTTTTAGCACCAAACTCCTCAATAATGCGATCCAAGTCATTATTTTGTAACTATAACCTCTCAAAAAAGCTCTGCAAATATCTGATATTCTTTGAGGGCTGGATGCGGAAGCCGCAATCTCCTTTGTTTGTGTCCGTCTTATCTCTGGCGCAGCTGCTAGCTCTATTGCTCAGATACGCCCCTTTTTTTCCGGCTTCATTCGGCTCCTGTCGGTCTCACTCGGCCATTGAAAGGTTGTCTCATTTTTTTCCGGATAAAAAATGACTAGAGACCTGTGCTTTACGTCTTTTTGATGATGTCGGACAGGAAAGGGAAATTGTAATGTTTGACCTGGTCAGACATTTGTATAGACTACTACTTCTGCTATTTTATCAATTTACTTGTAGTTTTAGAACTGACAAGTGGCACTTCATTAACAGCTTAACCCAGAATGTGCACTGCACATTATTTTGCTTCTCTTTTATTGCTTTCTTTGCATTTAAGTACTGTAACATTTTCTTGTTGTCTCGTGTTTTGGTTTGAAAAAGAAAGCAATGCATTTTGTTAGCATTCTGTTCTGATTTATTTCTCTCTCATTCAAGGGACTTTTCTGTAAACCGTGAGGCTGGTTCTGAAGGTGATCAAACTCTTGCTTTGACTGTGTATAACGAATTCAAAAGCTTTGGGCTGCATAGTGTCTGGAATGATGAACACTATGTGAAGCTTCAGTCCCTTGGCAGGTCAGTATGAATGGTGTTTTCAGTTACTTTGCATATACAAGGTATAATTCCAGTGGTGAAGCTAATATTACTGTACATATATATATTATATATATATATATATATATATATATATATAAAATAAAAAATCAGGGGTGAGGTATACTTAAGAACGCTTTCAAAAAAGCAAATAATCACATGAACTATGCCTTTTACTGATGTGCATATGTTAAATACATCGTTGCATGTTCACCAAGTTCATTTTGTTTGTTTTGACATGATAAAACCCTACAGTGACATAACTATTTATTTTTTCATTTTTTCAGTACTCCAAACAGAGTAACACTTTTGGGTTCCGGAACAACTGAAGTTTTTGAAAGTCAAAAGGGTTACCTGGCTTACAGTGCTGCAGGCCAAGCTACGGTAAACACACATAGTTATTAAGTGCTTGTCTTGACAACTGTACAATGTTTTTGAGTATTTAAAAAAACCTTAAGTAAAAAAACTAAAACAAAAACACAAACAAAAAACTGTTTGTTTTTTTTCGTCTTGAAATTGTTTTGAGAATGTTTGTACATTCACAACTTGCAAATATAAGCTGCTATACATGCATTTGCTTTCTGTAGGAATGTTTTTAAAGTCCAACATGGCTAGTTTATTAGCCTATTGCTTGATTCCATTAAGTTGTGAACAAAAATATCAGTTGACAAATTCGCACTCTAACTACCCCTGGCTTTATGAATCTTGGCTGCTTCATCACAATTATTCCCACTGCCTCAGAAAAAAAAGTTATGCCATGATGTTTTGCCCCTACACACATTAAATCAGTAACTTCACCCTTCTTTTGTTTGATGCATTTCCACCCCTCTGCCTCTCCCATTTCCACCCTTGTAGATACCCCTTGAACCAACATATTATTTTACCTCTTCTAGTTGGCCCCTCACACAAGTGAGTTTAAGGCAAATTATTATATAACATGACTAAGAAATTCATTGTATTTCAGATTTCTACTTTGTTCCATATTTGTTTGTAACTTGATTGACCCAAGTTGCTTGACCACTGTCTTTATTTTACCTTTAATACATTCTATGCTGAAATGTCAATTAATGTTTATTTATCCCTTTTGCAGGGTAAATTGGTTTATGCTAATTATGGAAGGGAAGAAGATTTTAAAAACTTAGCATCTATGAATATTGGTGTGAATGGCAGTGTTGTCATTGTTCGGGGTGGAAAAATATGCTTTGCCGCTAAGGTGAGTTTACTTGTAATATGTGCAATTCATGTAATAACTGATGTACTGTAAAATGTGGTCGATGTACACATCATGTTGGTGTTCATGAAATTGTGTTACTACCAAAAGGATTTTGTAGATGACTGTTCTATGATTTCTTAGTTAAGTTCCATGAGTGGTGTTGTCCAGTAAAAAGTAAAATTCTCTGCAAAGTTTAAACCTCTCCTAATTTCAGTGATACTGACAACACCCATTTGAGCTAAAAGTAAAGATGCATTTCCCCTAACATTATGCTCTTGGGGGAGGGGGAGAAAGCATTTTTCACAAATGTAGTTGGTATTGGGACTTGAACTGACCCATAACTGTTATTTATTCCTATCTTAGGTTGCCAATGCCCAGAAAGTGAAAGCAGCTGCAGTTTTGATCTACCTAGACCCTGCTGACTATGACAACATGCCTGAGAATACAGAAGTGTTTGGTCATGTGAGTGCATGTTCATTATAGAGAAATATATAGGTCAGAATATGTTATCATATATCTCAACTAATGAGACATATTATTGTGTGAAGTAATATTTTCTGACCTGTTTGATATTTTATATATTCTATGTTTCTTAAACTGTACAAAAGTTAATAACATTTACAAACAAATTGTCACCGTTACTCTTGCTACAAGCAAAGTACAACGGAGAAGAAAATAATTCAAAATAAAAACATTGTTCAGTCTAACCCAATTTTTAAGATGAAATTTAACCCTTTGTGATCCTATGTCAGACCAGGTCCGACATTACAATTTTCCCCTTCCAATTTGACGTCTTTTTGATCAAAAAGATGTCAAGCACAGGTCTCTAGTTGTTTTTTCTCTGGAAAAAGCTGAGAACCATTCAATGTCAGAGTGAGACCGATACGAGCAATACACGTAACCCCTGCACCACAGAGATAACACGGACACAAACAAAGAAGATGGCTGCTTTCGCATTCAGCGCTCAAAGAATATCACAGACTTTTGCAGAGCTTTTTGAGATGTTATAGTAATAAAATATTGATTGCATTATTGAGGAGTTTGTTGATAAAATGAGTGATTAGGAGAGGATTTATCAGTATGCATGACTGAAGAGGTATGTGAAAAATACAGCGAACAAGGGGTGGGGCTTTTGAAATTGAAACGGCGCATGTAAAATAAACAGTGTGTGTGAAAATAAACTGGACCTGACGCGCCTGACCAGCGCTGAATAAATGGACAGCTAATGGTTAAAAGGCATTTGCCCAAGTCTTATTCAGGTATCATCTGGTGTTGCCTTGTTTCTCCCACTGAACGCAACGAAGGCAATGAGGTTTACATCAAACCCTTGTTTTTAAAAGAGCAAGAAAATGAAATTGCATTTCCTTAGTCTTATGTTATTGGACTGAACCTTGTTCTCATCTTTATTTAGAATGTATTATTTTTTCTTGCTATACTCTGCCTTCTGTAGCGAGAGTGTTGGTGAGCAAACGATCAAGGAGCTCTTTAATTTCTTTGACAGGTTCATTTGGGCACTGGTGACCCATATACCCCAGGATTTCCTTCATTTAACCACACTCAGTTCCCTCCTGCACGATCCTCAGGGCTTCCCAGTATCCCAGCTCAGACCATCACAACAAATTCAGCTCGTCGGCTGATGAGGTAATGCTGCATTTCTTCACATTTTCTTTGTAGTGTTTAAAGTGGTACTGTGCCCCTTTTCTACAAAACTCCACCTCCTATAAATAGAGATGTGCCAACAGTATTATCTTTAAAAAATTTGAAGTAGGTATTAATTATTTGGAACGTAAAATAATGTGGTCCCTCAGTGTCCTTTTGTTTACACAGTTATTGAGTATTGGTCAGTAACAATCTGACAGTGTTTTGATCAAACAAACTAAAACGCATTTATATTTTATAAGTGATTTATTTCTTCCCTTTTGTCACTTCCTTCTTTTATCACTTCCTTCCTCCATATCCTTAGAAATGCAGCATATTTGTAGTGAATTGTCTTGGGCAAGGTGTTCTCTCTGATTTAACAATAGAACCGCTGGGATTTCAAACTACCTAGAACCACCACATGGGTCACTTTGACCCTGTGGCAAAGTGGTTGATAGTGTGCAGGTGATCAAGTTTTTTTTTTTTTTTTTTATGATATTTTTATGTCCAGTGCCTGACGGCAAAACAAACAGTAAACAATAAGTAATACAACAGCGTGTATTACTTAATTTGTAATCTTCCGGTTTGCCCTGAAATAATAATCCTGTTTTTATTCTACACCCACACAAAACACATGCACCACTATGTTAGTGCGTGAATTGGTGCTAGTAGTACAAATACTGTTATTTGTGATACAAGTGCAGTGCTGTTCCAGGTTTGTGCTGTCCCCTGGCGACAGCTGTGGAACGTGTTCGCTGTCTAGTGATAGCAAGCAACAGATATAACAAACGCTCACAATATGGATACACAAAACACAGGTCCTTCTGGGTCACTTTTCATAAACCAAAACAAAGAAACAGATAACTTTGCTTTGACCCCTATTTATACCGTATGCACAATTTATAAAACCCAAATCATTGTAATACTACATAAAAAGAAAATATAACACTACTTCCGGTATGGAGGCGCGTACGCGCCTGCCAGCTGACTGTGTTTGCACCTAGGAGCTGTGCTGTAAACACAGACCCAGTCCCTTTGAACACTATTGTGTAAAATGGTACATACAAACCTGTAAAACCAAAATGTGTTTTTTTTTTTTTCTAAAAGTAATATAAAAAGTATATATAACATACGTTTCATGTTGGGCACAAGTTATCCTACCTGTTATTTCAGTTTGCTGTATGCATCTGAGTGCAGCTTGCCGTATTCCAATCAAAATGACTACTTTCAAGAGTAAATATTTTCTTCTGATATGTTCCCAGTTGCATTTGTGGAACAAAATGAAGGATTATTGTCTCCCAGGTACATTGAAAAATAAGCAACTGGGCTTTCACTGAGTTGGCATCTTGACAAATCCACAATCATAGCAGTCGCTGTCTCGTCAGTCTACAAACAAAGCCTTGAAATAAAAAAAAAAAAAAAAAAAAAAACGCTTGTGCTAGCAGGAGGACGGGCGTGTCTTGTTTGCCGCAGTTACAAAAAAATATAATCTTGCATTGTATTAAAAAAAAAAAAGACATGTATTGTAATGCATGGGTCACACTGACCCACGTGGTGGTTCTAGGTAGAACTGTTTATATCGTTATTTTTGTGATTCTGGCTATCAAATGCCGTCGGGATATTTAATGTATTTAGGAAAAGTCAAAAACAGATATACACAGCAGAAGAATAATTAACGTTTTAAATGCAAAATAGGTAAAACTGACCCACATGGCGGTTCTGGTGTTAAACTCGACAAAGAAATACATATCCTAGTTTCCACAGCAGTAGCTTGAGTTAGGTTGAAGGTCACTTACAACTGCATCGACACTTACAACTGCATCAATTTGTAAGGCTGAGGTGATTTTTTTTCGTTTGATAGTCAAACCTGTGCATCATATTTTGTGTAAAGGGTTTAAGCAAAGAAAAGCTTTTATCTTTTATTCAGTTTGGAATCTGCCATTATTTTTTGCTTTAAACACAGAGCTTCTCTGATTCCCTCGGGTCTCACTCGCTGCCCCGCCCCCTGTGAGTGTTTACCGTTGGGGTTGGATCTGTGCAGGAGTGAAGAGCGTTATGCTAGAATTCCAAACACTCTTTGGAAAAACTCCGGGCTACAATGGAATAATGTAAAATTCATTATTTGAAAAAAATGTTGCACGACTCTCACAATACTAGAGATCTCAATAAGATGATGCAAAACAAATATTTAACTAGGTGTATTGCGGCTCTCTTCATTAACATATTTTAGTGCATACAACAAAATGTATACTTTATGCAAATTGTGGTATGTTTGCGCTGCGACTGGCCAGTCTTCATACGTCGACTCCTCAGTCCGGAAGTTAATTGCCACTGATTAGTATTCACTTGTAAAGCTGGGGGGTGGGGGGCGACCTTTCATATGGGTGTGTCTTGTTTTATTAAATACCTGCCAACAAATACTTGTATTTTCAGAGTAATTCCCTTTCAAGTATCTGCATCCCCATTCTAAACACTATGTTGCCTGTTATTTTACTTTCACTTGTCACAGAAGTAGGTACATGATTGAATCATGTTAAGGCCCTCCCTGACATTACCCTAGTATAAAATATTTTCTTTTATTGTTCTACTAAGCACTCAGTTTCCAGCCAAATTGTTTGGCAGAGTATTATCTACCGGCAATGTTTGTTTATTATGCTTATTTTTTAACCAAGCCTGCAGGGACAAAAGAATATTGGCTTGCTGCACTACCTGTCTCTTTATCACTTGTCATTTTTAATAACTGAAAAGAGAGATGCTGTTATCAACCTGGTTCTTGCTCCTTCAATCTTCTGTTTTTGTTTTATGGCTACTTTATTTTTTTTTTATTTTCTTTCTCAACAGTAAAATGACAGGGCAGTCTGCCCCTTCAGAATGGAAAGGGACATTATCTGTAGCCTACAATTTGGGAAATGATGATAATGTCCAGGTGAAAGTGGAGGTGAACAATGTAGTTGCTGAGAAGATGATCCACAATGTGTTTGGAGTGATTAAGGGACTTGCTGATCCAGGTAAAAAGCATTTTATAAAGCTGTCGGTTGTTTCAAGTAGCAACATGTTACCTCGGGAGTAATTACACCTGGTCAGCACCTTTGACCAGTGTTTACTACTGCTGTCTGCGTGTAAAACTTCCCTGGTAAAAAGACAGTGCTGTTTGATCGTTCCATGTATACCGTGAATTTATACAAAATGAGTTTAGCTCTTTGCCAGGTCCGACATCATCAAAAATGCATCATTCACAGGTCGCTATCGGTTTTTCACTGAAAAACCAGGAAAAGCTGGAAACAAAACCTGGAGGTGGTTCTGAGCAATACGCATAGTACCGCCACCACAGACATAAATCAAGACTGCTGCTCCCGCATCCAGCACTCAAAGAAAATCAAGGACATTTGCCAAGCTTTTAGAGATGTTATAGGAATAAAATAATTACCTGGGGATCATTATTGAGGATTTTGGTGAATAATCAAGTGATCAACAGATGGATTTATCAGTATGTACGACTTCAAAGAGATGTGTGATAAATGCAGCGAACAAGGGGTGGGGCAGGGCTGGAAATGCAGTGCTGTGTCGTTGTTATGCTGTACCTTTTTAAACCTGTTTTACTGTGAATACAATTACTTTAAACATGTGCGGTTTAAATTGAATAATGTTTTTTATATTAAATAAGTTGGACCTGACGAGTCTGACACGTGCAGAATAAATGGACTGCAGAGGGTTAAAAGTTTTTATAGGCCTAGATTCACTAGCATTTCTTAAAGCAATACATTTGGTAATTGGGAAACCTACTGTGACCATGGTGCAGTTATGTGTGGCCAATGAAATTTTTTGTTTTTTTTCCTGCCCAAAAATGGGCTACAGACTGCAAAGCATACAGACTACTGCCCTGCCTGCCATTTGGGATAGTCATGTGTCCTTTTGCTGTAATCGTATTGGAAGTTGCCTTCCAAGGTCACCCACTTGTGTGTGCCAGGATCTGTTTTGACTAGCTATTGGCAACCTGCAACAGTTTATTGCAAAGTTTCCTTGTGTCCTTTTATTATGAACTAGAAAAATGTTGAAACCACATTCAGAACTTAAGTGTTTCTCAGCTGTTTCTCAGTGTTTCCTCATTATTAGGTGGCCTTTATATCATGGAAGCAGTTATAAGATTCTAATTTTCCTGATTTTTAATGGCATTCCATTATCAATTGCATTGTATTATTATTTCTGTTCACCCTCATGAGAGAGTCTCTTTACTATGGTTTCTAATAACACCATTAAAAAGGGGAAGCACTGTAAGTATATGGCTCAAGCGCTTGTTACTGGGTATGTCTATTGTGCAGATTCTGAATTGAAGGAAATGACTAGGCTTTTTTATTTTATTTTAATGGAGACTTGGGCACAATATTACTATTGGCAGAGTTAAAACCCTACTTTAAACTTTAATACAAGCATTTTTTTTTTCTAGACCAGTATGTTGTGATTGGAGCTCAGCGTGATTCTTGGGGTCCAGGTGTTGCCAAATCAGCTGTGGGAACTTCTTTGCTGTTGGAGATGGCTAAAGCACTTTCAGCCTTGGTCGTAAAAGGTCTGTAGAAACTAGCTCTTGGGTTTAGTCTTATCTTGCCTTTTGATGTGTTTTGTTGTTGTGAAGAAGGTAACCATGAACAATTTTGCAGATGGATACAAACCCAGAAGAAGCATTATTTTTGCCAGCTGGAGTGGTGGCGATTTTGGAAGTGTTGGAGCAACTGAATGGTTGGAGGTGAACATGCCTAGATCATTTATCAGTCTTGGTTTTTAAAAACCAATCCACTTTTTTTAATGTCTTCATAATGGATCTTTCCTGCAAGTCCAGTTACAAGCTGTGCAGTAACTCTTATTTGTTATTCATTTAGAGAAAAAATGTCAATTTTTACTTTCAAAAACACTGTTCAAATATGTACGTTCTATAGGGGCATTCCTGGTCTCATGGTACTGGCTAAAGATTCTGTGATCTTAACTATTAGGTTAAGTTATTTTTTTTATATATTCTTCATATAGATCAGTAACTTCATGTGTAAAATTTTTTTTTTTTTTTTTTGGTTGGTTTTTTTTAGGGTTACCTGTCTGTGTTGCACCTGAAAGCTTTCGCTTACATAAACCTTGATGCTGCAGTGCTGGGTAAGTTTAGACTAATAAAATTAGAAAGATCATTTTAAAATTAGTTTAGGGATAGACGGTTTGCAACTGAAATATCAAATGATTGTATAAGGAAGTATATTTATGTATTACATTGACTACATTGTTACATTTTTTTTTAATATGGTGTATTCATTCTTTTTTAGGATCTAAACATTTTAAAGCGTCTGCCAGTCCTATGCTGTACACACTTCTTGGAAACACCCTAAAAGAGGTATATCATTTCATGCCAATACTTCGTTTTCTTAAATGATCTTTAATGGTTTCTTAACCTGGGCAGCGCATAGTAGGGATGGGACCATATACAATTTGCATGGTATGATAACCGTAAAAAAAAAAAATAAATAAATACTGTGGTAACCTTAATATCACTGTATACAGTATGCCATGCAAATTATCAAGTACAGGCTCAAAAGAAGAAAGACTAATGTAAATCATTTAAATTACCATAATTCACAAAAATAAAACCAACAAAACAAACTTCCTTTTATGGAATGATTTAAACATTTGGTATTTAGTATTTTACTATGCCACGTAACTTGGTACGTTTCCTTTTTAATAAAGATGAATAATAATAATAATAATAATAATAATAATAAAATAAAAACTAAAGCTGTGCACTCAGTGTTATACTACAACAGTATTAAGATCTATTTGCTCAATGACATGGTGCTGTACATTTTAATATATAAAATTAAATAAATACTTTGTTTAGCTGATGGCAAATAGGGAAATGATCTTAAATCAAACATGTACCACAGGTATTATTTAAGAGCTGAGTTGTATTTTTTCAACCAAATAAATAAAATATGTATAGCAAAAAAAAACTATTTTAATACTAAAAGGTGTTATTGGATTTACATTTACAACATTGCACAAGTAAGCTTCCAATGATTATTACACATGTGGAGTTTGTAAAAAAATAAAATAAATAAATTTCTTCACTTACCTAAGAAAATTTGAATACTGTTACAACTAATATAAAGAAAACTACGTTGATAATAAGTAGGCTGTCCTGCTGCAGTTGTGGGTCTGTGCTAGTTTTATTTGAGACATTGGTCATGTTCTTACAGCGCAGATTTCTGCACCATGCTGCACAGAATCTCTGAGATGCACTGTAGACATCACTCAACACCCACAGAAATCTGTGCAGATTCTGCATAGCCCAGTGCAGCTTTGAAATGTTACTGCGGGAGGCTGGCTGTGGCTGTAAACCAAAGGGACGATGCAAACATCACGAGTGACCTGCTAATCGTAATGCAAATAACCACTAAAACTACTGCTGCCACCTTGTTAGTGGAGTGAATGACACTATCATTATACAATATATAAGCCGTGAACAGCCTTGTCAACGGTATGTTCAATAAATAAATAATTTAAACAAAGATAATGTACTAAATCCATGATAATTTATGTATCATTTTACAATAATGTTAATCTATTACATTAAACTGACTGATAATCCAGACAAATATAAATATAGCCCATTGAAAATGAGTGCTATGCTGCAAGGTTTGGAGAAGGCGTTTCTCTAAAAGCTGCGTGTGACGTCAGAAAGACAGCAGCTGGCGCAGCAAGCTCTGGGTAACAGAAAGCAGCAATTGAAACATGTATTCTGTGTTGTTCAAAACCATTATCTAAATACAGTATCAGTTCACAAAAAGATCTCCCTCGACACTTTGTTAAGGCTGCAAGTACCATCGCTTGATTTAGAAGAAGCGTGTTTGCAGTTGAAAAATGTGTTAACCATTGTATAACCGAATTACGATAATTGTGCTGTAGAATAAAAGCAATGGTATTAATACCATAATGTACCTAAGCCATGGTAAACCGAAAAACCGGTATACCGACCCATCTCAAGTGCAGAGACTAGTTGTATTTTTTATTTAATTCATACAAGTATTCGAGTAGTCTTTAATTTGCAAAACGGTCAAAACCAATTATATGTACCAAAGCAGAACCATATCAATGGCAATAGGTTGTGAAGGCCTTCATTTATCCCAGTGGAAATAACTCAAAAGGATACCATACAGTACTATAAGAAACAAGTGTGTACAAATCTGTACTTTACTAATGCCTTGTTTACCTGTTGGAGCTAACATACAAGCAAGCAAAAACTGTCACATTTAACTTGATTAAACACGTTGGATATAATTAATTTAAAAAAGGAGGTGCTGTACAATGAGAATGTTACTCATTGTTTTTGTCTTCTTGCATTCCACAACAGAAAAACATAAAACAGAAGAAAATCATTTAACATTTCCATTGGAAGTTGGACCATTGTTGGAAAGCATGAGGCTCTTTGAGCGTCTTGCATCTGTATCGCAGACAGAGGCAGAACCCCAATTCTAACCTGCTTCCCAAATCTGAAGCGTGCAACACTAGGTAGAGGTCACTCTTTGGCAGCCTGGGTTGCATTTGCATCCTAATCCTGCTGTCGAGAACTGTAGAATTTTAGTTATGGGGTCAAAAGCTGCTGGTTTGTTTTTTATTTTTTTTATTTTTTTATACTTCGAAATCCAATATAGGTGGCGCTCTCTTTTCCACATGTCATGGCAAGGTGGTAAATCCTGTTCAAGGCCAAACACGTGATACAGAATTCATAGTTCTATGTTATTTCTTGCACATTGTCAGTCTAACAATCTATACTGTTAAAGGTAATTTCTGATTAAGTAGGGCATGAGAAAATAACTGCAGATACCTTGCACATTTCAGCCTGCTTCCATTTTCAATGATGTCTCGCAAGATTTATATAGACTATAGAGACTTCCTTTGCATTGGCAAGGGAAGTCGTATGCATCTTTGGCGCAATAAGTTGTAGGCTAAACACTGTTTTCATGGAAGATGGCCAGAGTGTTAAAGAACAAGAAAGACAGCTCTTAATTTAAAAAAATAAATAAATAAACAATCATTTTGTTGGCAGAACAAATAATAAAAACCATTTGACTTTTACACACAGAATGCAAGTTTTATTCTTGCACGCAGTCTTTTTTTATACTTTTTATTATGCATCTTATTTATGCAGCCTTTTATCTTCTTTTTTCTTTCATTATTTTTTGCTTTTTGTGCCTTAATGGAAGTTTGCTGTCTGTTTAGGTCAGCTCTCCACTGGACAGCAATAAGACATTGTACCAAAACATTGGTAGCCAAAGCTGGGAGAAGCAAACGTAAGATATTTAAAGTTTTTATTTTGGTTAACAAATGGGATTTTTTGTTATTATTTATTGTATGTATGAGGTGCTGTATGAGACAGGGATATAGTAAAGGCAGCCTGTGGGGTTTTGCATATATACAGAGAACCACTTGGCTAATTGTGCTCCTGGTTTATTTAGATGGTAGATGCAGAGGAAACTTTCATGTCTGGCCATATGAAATACTTTTGGAACACAACCATTTTCTTTTTTACATTATTTATTTTAGAGAAGAGAGTGTTCAATTGTGATGAAACTTCTGTATGAAAGTTCATGATAGTATTAGAGTGTATGGGCTATGTGGAGGCATCTGTCTCCTAAATCAGATATGTGTATGACTAATATCCTAAATTGAAATGCATCAGATTTTACATCCTTTAAGATAAATAGGTTTTGAGATAGACAAATGAGCCAACAAATAATGTAAAGTTATTTTTGGTTTATTCTTTTTAAAAAAAAAAAAAAAAAGAAAAGAAAATCTGTGTAATGTTAAACCAGATAAATGTTGTTTTCATAGAATTGTCCCAATGGCCATGGATGATGCGTCATATGCCTTCCAAGCATTTTCTGGAATCCCATCTGTTTCATTCAGCTTTACGGTACATTTTGAAATGATTCTCCTAATTTAAAAAATCCCACCATTTGTTTCTCCAAGTAGTTTTCATAAAACTTACAAGAGTATTCAATATTTTCAGAATGATAGAGATTATCCATACTTTGGAACAATGGAAGACAATTTGAACAATCTGAACACTCGCACAGGAAACAGAGTAGACATCATAGCCAGAGCTGCTGCAAATGTGGCTGGGCAGATGGTGCTAAGGCTGACCCACGATCATGAGCTCTCCCTGGACTTCGACAGATATAACGGGGAGCTGTACTCGTTTGTCTTTAAAATCAATCGATTTGCTAAACAGTTGAAGGTAAGAAATGAACAGTAGCAAAGATGTATTTATGTATTTCAATTGTATTGGAGAACAATTTTATGTGTGTTTTTTTTTTAATACATTCAATACTGTTTTAGTATAATTTATTATTGTCATTAATGCCTTAAATGATCTTGTTGGCTTGAACTCTTGGTATGCCCATAGCTCAGTTTTGCATATATTGGAGCATAAACATTTTACGGAAAAATCCACTACAAGCAACTATCTTGTGTATGGTCTTCAAATGCATACCAAAAGTTTTCATGAGCTTCCATGATAAATTTAAATATTTCATAATAATCCATCCAGATCTGGAGTTATTGTTCCCTAAAGACCATTGTCAACTGTTTGAAATGTCTATATTTGTAAATTCAAGCTTTTATGGTTTTGTTTAATGGGTCTGTTCTCACTTTGCTTTTCCAGAAAGCAGGCTTGACTGTAAAGTGGCTTTTCTCTGCTCGAGGTGACTTTGACCGAGCTACAGAAACACTGAAAAACAACATTCTCAACAGCGACCTGAACAATCCAAGAATTTGTCGAGCCATAAACGAGCGGATCATGAGGGTACTTTCTGTTCCAACAACACCCACCCCCAAATTCTGAACAAAAAACACAAAAAAAATCCCAAATGTCCAAATGTTAGTTATTTAAGTAGTGTTAATGAGGTAGTATGTTTAGTTAAGTAGACGTGTTTGCTTATTTTAAGTAACAAATTCTATCCTTGGCATTATTGTGTATTTATAAGTTTTGATGTGACTGTGCTGTTTCTTCGTTTGATTAATTTGTAACGCCACTCCAAGTTCAGTTCTTTATAACTTTAGTCCTTTAATTTTGAACTAGTGTTTTTTTTTTTTTTTTCATGAGGACCGCTACTGTAACTAAGGGCAGTGGCAGCATGCATTACTGGTGTGCTGTGAAACCCCTTCTGTGCACCTTGTATATAACATACAAAAACTAGAATTTGCAAAAGGGTGCGAGTTATATTCTGAAAACTGATGCTGGAAATTAATTAATTTGTACATTAATTTAATCATTTTTTTTTCTTTTGAATAGGTGGAGTACCATTTCCTGTCTCCCTATGTCTCTCCAAAGGATACTCCCTTCCGCCACATTTTCTATGGTTCTGGTCCCCACACTTTAATGTCTCTACTTGAAAACCTTAACCGCATGAACAGTAACACCTCGGATGTCGACATTGTTGTCTTACAAAATCAGCTTGCCTTGGCCACCTGGACCATACAGGGGGCTGCCAATGCTCTGTCAGGCGATATCTGGGACATAGACAACGAATTTTAAATGCTTCAATTGGTATCCAGTGTTTTCTCTAAAGGCAAGCCAGGATTGAACCCACATTTAAAAAAAATAAAATAAAATCTGCTTGACATTTTACAAACAAGCAAAACAATTTTTTTTTAAATTTAGCCTACAGACAGTAAAACATGCTTATCGTTTATGACATAAAGTGGATTTTTTTTTTTTTTGTCCGATTTTTAATAAGCTAAAGCTTCATCTCCCTTTGGAGAAAATGTCCAATTACTGTCACAAAGCAACACGTACAAGAGGTACTTAATCCAACTGGGCCTTTGAGAGTACACTGGGACCTAGATATAGCAAACATTCAGTGCTCTGTGTGTGTTTCTTTTTGTTTTGTTTTGTTTGTCGCCACCCCCCCCCCCCCCCCCCGCCCCTTTATGGTTTTGTATTGTTTGAACTATACACTGAAGAGTTTTCAAAGATTTTAGCCAGAACTAGATAGAGGAATAATCGGTAGCTAAGGTACATAATCTAAACTTGCTTGTGAATTGTTCAATTAAATTTGCATTTAAGATCTAGAATATGCAGGTCAGTGTTGTAATGTCCTTGGTGCATTTTATATTGTATGAACGATCAATGCCTCATTGGCCACCGAAACATTTGCACGTCTTGTTTTTGTTTTGTTTTTTAAACGTTAAATGTGTCATTGATATTCATGTAGCTGAGCAGTGCACTCAGTTGGCTTTGTTTTTGCCAATGGGAGCACTGCAAAGGTTTGCCTTTGTTTCTTGAAAGCCTCTATCTACATGTTTCGTGAATAGCTAAAACATGCCAGGTGGCAGCTATCTGGTAATAAGATTGAAATGTAAGAAAAGTGTAAAATACACCTACCAAGGCAATATGTGTTTATGGTACTTTGTTACAGAATCCCCGTTGATGTTTGAGTAATCCTTTTGCTTTTTCCAGACAAACTGACATTTTGTTTAAGGCTAATATCTTTGTATGAAAAGTGAAAAGCAATTTCTGTTCAAATTTACTGATACAGAATATGAGCTTTTATTTCCTGTCAGCCAATGTCGTTTGACTAGAAATGAGAGGGGGAAAAAAAAAAAAAAAAAAAAATCAGGAAAAACATGTCTTCACCATTTGGCACTGAGCTATTTATTTGTGTTATTTATTTATCAGTGACAGGGTTCACTATAAATAGTATTTTTTTAAAACTATTTCTTTCTTATATAAGATAATTATCGGAAGCAGTGTCTTCCATAATTATGACAGTTATACTGTCGGTTTAATAAAAGCAGCATCTGCTACGGAAACACACTTGTTACCAAAATTAGTTGACCAGAAACTGCAGTTGTATGAAACATTTATAAGTAACCACATTTAATTGAGTCTAGGTTTGTCTATGACTTAAATGTAAACTTACATCTTCATTTTTTAAACTGATTTGCACTACAAAATCTCCCTCATTTTGCTAGTCTTTGAACGGCATACAAAGTTAAGCAAGTATGCATTTTTTAATTGGGGGTGGGTTAGGTCTTCATATACACTTTGAAGATGATACTTGATTATACATCGTGTTGCTGGTTCCGCCTTTTAATACCTTGAACACAAAACAAGACAGTTTTTAAAAGAGCTTGCGGTTTCTGGTCAAGCAATTTTGGTGCATTTATATTTCTAAACCTAAAAACATTATCGGGAGCAGTGTCTTCCATAATGTAAAAAAACGAAGGTAGTTTTTTCTACCACTGTGTATATATCGGGGGCAGTGACCTTCATATTTCACACTGAAGGTGTATGTAATTATCGGGAACAGTGTTTCCCATAATTTTTGTATATTGTTTGCATTTACAAACTATTGCAAGGCTTGAAGTTGTTTGTCTCATCAACATTAACCTAAATGGGTTAGATTTTCCTCTATTTCTTTAGGACTAATTCCAATAAAGTCAAGTTTTTTTTCTTTCTAGATTTGTATGGCTTACCTGTGCCTTGTAGACTCGTATTCTACAAACCATTGTCAAGAATCCTTGAAGCGCAACTTTTGCTTCACTGTACTGCGACTCCTTTTTAAGTAACCCTATTCATCTACTCATATTCATGTGATGTTTTGAATGCATGTTGGACAGTTTTAATCTTCCTTTAGACGTAGGCTTAACTGTGGTAATTGAATATCTTGATTGAGGTTTAAAGTATGCGGATGCATAAATACGTACAATTTTTTTTTTCTTAATGAAAAATTTGTTAAATGATATGGTATTTAATCACCTGTATCTTGACAAAGAATTATAATGTCTGTCACAAGTCGAAAGAAACAGTTTCTGTTTGCAAATCTGATCGAAAACTGGGTTTGTATTGGAGAGCGGGGAAGGGAAAAACAAATGATAAATCTGCACGACTTGCATTTAGTAATTTCTTACAAAAGGTTCTGTTGACTTGTAATGTTTTTACAACGGAAATGGATAGACTACTGTTGCAAACATGAACTGTAATATCTGTTCTGTAATTGTTTTGCTTCTTGGATTAAGCTTATGTTCTTTGAAATTGTCCAACGGTTTTGCTCTTGGAGTGTTTGATCTATTTTATGACAAGCTGCTTATTATATCTATAGGTTCTGCTATTGCTTCAGTTAAATTTATCCGTTAGATAAGTGTTTAAATTAAAAGTTATGATGGGAAATTGTTTTTTTTTTTTTTTCTCTTTATAACGTGGTGGTTGGGATTGTGAAAAGATGGGCAAGGCTTTTTGTTGTCTGCAATAAATGCAATATATAACAATCAACTGTGTGTGTGTGTGTGTGTGTGTGTTATTCTATTCAGGGTTGGGATTTAGTAATTAAAAGCCATGGTGAGACGATGGGAATGTATAGTTAACATGGTAAGCTGCAGGCATAGTGATTGCATTTACTAAATCCAACTGTGGTGCAGGTTAAGAGGGTACAAGAGTGGCCCATGCTAGCTTCATTAGTGAGGTAATGCAAGCAAAATAAATTATATAGGGTCTGCAACAGTTCTTAAAGTGGTTTAAAGCTGGGGCTTTAGAGCATTAGGTACTGCTTTCGAGCCCAGTCTACCTGCTTAACCTCTCCAGTGTCTGCATAGGAAACCAGGAAATTCCATTTACACACTATGGGTATAACGCCATATATACTATGAAACTGAATAGTGAAATGGCACCTATTTTATGCAGCCTACCCCCCCCCCCCCCATTTAAACTTGTAAAACTACATATATTCAAGGACTTATTTTCACTGTAATTTAAGTGTTTAGAGATGCTATACAGTGGCTCCCCCCCCCCCCTGGACTTTTCCACATTGTGTTACACCATGGAATTAAAATGGATTTAGTTAGGAGTTTTTGCCACTGATCGACACAAAAAAGTCCATAATGTCGAAGTGAAAAATAAAATCTACAAATTGTTCTAAATTAATTAAATACAAAATAGAAAACAATTAATTGCATAAGTATTCACCCCCTTGAGTCAATATTTGGTAGAGGCACCTTTGGCAGCAATTACAGCCATGAGTCTATTTGGATAAGTCTCTACCAGCTTTGCACATCTGGACACTGCAAGTTTTCCCCATTCTTTGCAAAACTGCTCGAGCTCTGTCAAGTTCGATGGGGACCTTTGGTGAACGGCAATATTCAACTCTTTCCACATATTCTCAATTGGACTGAGGTCTGGGCTTTGACTGGGCCATTCCAGGACATTGACCTTTTTGTTTTGAAGCCATTCCAGTGTGGCTTGGGCTGTATGTTTGGGGTCATTGTCCTGCTGGAAGATGAATCTTCTCCCAAGACCCAGGTCTCTTGCAGACTTAGCAGGATTTCTCTGTACTTTGCTGCATCCATTTTGCCCTCTATCTTCACAAGCTTTACAGGCCCTGACACAGAGAAGAATCCCCATGGAATGATGCTGCCACCACCATGCTTCATGGTAGGGATGGTGTTCTCAGGATGATGTGTGGTGTTAGGTTTGCGCCAAACATAGCGCTTAGCATTGAGGCCAAAAAGCTCTATTTTGGTCTCATAAAACCATAGAATCTTCTTCCACTTGGTCTCAGAGTCTCCCACATTCCTTCTTGCAAACTCTAGCCGAGATTTGATATGAGTATTTTTCAACAATAGCTTTCTTTTTGCCACTCTCATATAAAGGCTAATTTTGTGAAGCTCCTGGGCTATTGCCATATGCAAATGTTCTTATATCCTACCCCTGATTGGTGCTTTTGAAGAGCCATATTCCGGATTTGTTTTGAATGTTCCTTCATCTTCGTGTTGTAGTTTTTGTTAGGAAATGTACTAACAAACTGTGGGACCTCCCAGAGACAGGTGTATTTAACCTGAAATCATGTGAAACACCTTAATTGCACACAGGTAGACTTCATTCAACTAATTATGTAACTTCTAAAGACAATTGGTTGCACCAGAGCTTATTTAGGTGTGTCATAGCAAAGGTGGTGAATACTTACGCAATTATTTTCTGTTTTATATTTGTAATTAATTTAGAACAATTTGTAGATTTTATTTTTCACTTTGACATTGTGGACTTTTTTGTGTTGATCAGTGGCAAAAACACCTAATTAAATCTATTTTGATTCCATATCGTAACAATAAAATGTGGAAAAGTCAGAGGGGGTGATTACTTTTGAGAGCCACTGTATAAGGGATTCAAGAAATGTCCCCAGGGGGACACCAAGCAATTGATGTACAGTTACTGGTTGTGCCCTTGTTCAGTTCTCTTGCAGTAGCAGTAGGAGGGATAAGCATGTGCAGTAATCTGCCTTTAACATGGCAACATTAGTGAAAGTTATCATTGCCAACACCATTCAGTGGCTGCATTTGAGAGATTTGGTCATAATCTGTATATTGGAGAGAAAAAAAAAAAAAAAGATTACTGTTAATGACATGGTCCTGATGCCTACCCTCGTGTATTTTGTACGATTGCTCGTTGGAATGCTTCCATCACCAGAGCAAGGCTAAAAGCTAGGTTTGAAGGCGATTTACATCATTTGTTTTTATTAATTTTCACCCCCAAACTGAAATGCTGAATTCAAGTTTAATTAATCCTTAAGAAGGGATAAATATCTCTTGTTTTCGCTGTCCACCATTTGCAAATGTAAAAACGTAAGTTAACATATGGAAACGTGCTCCCTATACTCCATATATTCTCAGTAAGTTTTGATGAAGAATATCTTATCCAAGTTTTATTGCAATTGAATAAACACTGCAGATTCTCATGATAATATCCATTCTTTTGTGAAAGAATACATAAGTGTTATCACAAATAATTACATGATTTTTGTCAGTGAATATAGTGCACTTTGCAGAATGCACTAAACAATAATATTGAAATATGGCCACATGGTGGAGCCACATTACCAGTACTGTAGATGCAAAGCTTTCTTTCTAAATATTACCAAATACTACTGTGGTTTAATGTGATGCTCATGAACTACTTTTACCAAAAAATACTACAATGGGCTTATATGGAGCAGGAGTATACACTGTAACTTGTAATGTCGTTGTATCCATAACTTCAGAAAGCTCAAGGTAAAACAACAGTATAAGAATATGAAGTAGGCATTTTGACTTGTGCCTTCTTCAGTGTACCCATTGTTAGAAGAGTGGTATTTTAGTGTTCTTCAGTGTTTACCTTTATACCATGTTATTGTTCATTTGCGATTGTAATTTTTCCATTTACGACATTTTCTCTGTTTATGCCTCTACCAGATGCATTAGTGCTTATGTAAGAGAGAAACTTAACAGTCTCAATTAGTTCAGTTTATCATCTGCACCCTAGCAAAACATAGCGCAGCTGAAATGATGCTTTCCATCCATATTAGTCTGGGGGCCCAGGACAGAAATTTTTCGCGACGTAGCATCCCACCCCTCTACCCCCCATACAGAAAGCAACAACTATGTTTTTTTTGATAGAAGTATCTCTTAGGTGCTTATCTAGGGTGAATGTAGTGTTGTAAAGTGGTAGCAAGGTTTGCCAATGCAGGATTTTTGTACCCATGTCAAAACAACATTTTGCGCAAGTGAAATGATCCTCTGTATCCATACTGGCAACTTTATGAAGATTATAACAGTCCTCACCACCAGTACACAAGCAAGCCTGTGTGCATGCCATGCTCTGTCTGGAACAACTCAGTTGCGCTCACGTTTGGCTTTTTAACACCCACATGTAATGAGTTCCGGGAGTGCTTCAGGTATCTGTGTCATTAGTGTTGGAGAAATGTGTCCATCTTTGTCACAATGCCAGCCATTTCTAATTGGGGACGGGGTCTCAGGTTGCGGAGGGGTCTGGTAATTTGTGTACTTGTTATGTTACAGAAGACCATCATAAGTTGGGGGGAGGTATTCATTCCGGGCCTGTTTGCAACAGAAAAGTTTATAGCGCACCATTTACATCCGGTCAGCCAGCCGTTGGGTCGTAGAGAACTGTTATCAGAAGTTCTACTTCAACTGTGCAGGAGGTATATCCACCGTAGAGCCAAACTTGGTAAGGCTTCTAAATGTGTCTGGATTCTTCCTGACAAGCTGCCATTTAGTTTGCCTAACCCTAACCCTTGCAAGACTGCTGGTTGAATCAGATCCAGTCAGTGTGTGTACTGCTGGTAACATTCTAATAGTTGTTGGCCAAGTTCACCTGCTATGGTATGGGTTGGTATAAACCTGGCTTTATCCTTCACACCAGTACGAAAACAAAGCTCTTGACTTGCTTGCAACTTGTGAATAAATTGTACACAATGAACTGGAACGTCAGTGTCTAGAGACCACACCACTACATGAGGGTATTCTTGTGAAGCATGTGTAACATTAAGTAAAATCCGAGTATCTGCCTCTTCGTGCGATGAGAATAGATCTTCTTGGGAGGGAGATTTGTCACCAAGAATCATTCTCTGTCACAAAATTATATTGATCAAAGACAACATCTACTCTTTTGCAGCTGGGATAACTGTAGGGTTGGTGTACTTTTCTGAAGAACAACTAAGCAAGTTCTCCAAAGCTAGTTGCACCTTCTTGCCCGACGATTTGTATAAAGCCATGCCATCCACTATCCAAGCTGTGGGCATGTTAGATGCTGACAGTTGATATCTTTGCTGTTTGTTCAGGGTACCATCAAAGTGTACTAGAGAATATGGAACTGTAGAAAGCTCATGTGTGAAAACCTCCATCAGATCAATCTCTCTTCTTTGTGCAACTACTACAAAATGGCTAAACAACTCCCTATCTGCACTGATAGTCACTGTCTTATCACTATTAGCGTTTGATTTGATCTTCTTAGTTAAAGATGAAAATGTCTTGATGTTGACTTTGTGTAATTGTTTAAATAATCCAGTGGTATTTGAATTTAGTTTGTCTTCCACAAACTGTTTAATGATTTGGTTCCTGTATCATTCACAGTAACAAGCTTGGTGACAATGCTGTTGCTGTTCGGCTTGTTGCAACATTGTTTGATAGCACATTTTGACATTCCTGGAGCTTGCTGTTGATGAGGTCTACATCACAATCAATCTCATTGCCTTGTACCAAGTTACAAAATGCCTGCCACCTCAGTCTGGACTTCACCTCCATTGCAAGCTTGTGGGCCCTGACTCCACAGTTGTACGATTTTCCTTTATGTAGATTGCTTGCTGTGTTGCTACCATACACCTGCGATTCAATGAGGATGTCTTCCAGACCACTGTCGAAGACTCTTTTCATACTTCTTTCCAATTACAGCCAGAAATGTCTGTGCTATGTGGAAAAACCACATAGCACAGATTATTTCTCAAGATTATTTTCTGAAATTCTTCCGGGCATCTCCACTGAATCTCTTTTGCCTTACAATATATAGCCTCATCAAATGTCAAGACATAGTAATCTTGGCCAAGTACCCTAGACATCTTGCAGTCGTTCTTCATTACAGTGAAAACTGTACTCCATTCAGTATTTGAAGCTGGCAGCACTGGACAGTACCCAATAGACATTAACGTTGGTATAGCAGATGAAATCATCAGATTAAAAGCTGTCCATCCTGGTGTTTGCTTAGCATTCACCTTTTTAAAATCAACCTCAAATAGCTTGCTTGGTTAGCAGCATCTTATAATTAACCATTGCAGATCAAGGTTTGCAGTTTGTCGGCAAGCCTCATCATCAGTATAAAACTAACTTTTTACTTTTCCCATAAGATTTGGTGTAGGGTGTCTGCCAAGAGCTTAATGATTGTACTTCAGAATGGCTTGGCACATTGTAAGAGTTTTGAGTGATCGTCTTCGTAGTGCTATTTTCTTTGTTTGAGCTTGAGATGCCACTGTGCAAAAGCTACCGTGTGGAACTGTGGGAGTCTGACGCTAATATACTACACTAGTTGTGGCATGGTGTGACAGGCAGAGCCCTGTCGCAGGTTCCTGCACAAATGTGTGCAGCAGGGACCTTGAACAGGAGACGTGTTGCTGGGCAACCAATTGAGTTAGGCTTGCCCGACACTGAGCTGATCGAGAGGTCCGGATTGGCTTGGGGGCACGTCTGATGAGTCTGCGAGGAGCTCAAGGCTACTGCACGGCCATTGCTACACAGACAGATGTTTTACGAAAGCTTGTGCTTGTTGACTTCGAGGAGGAGAGCGTCCGCTCCATAGAGAGCACTGCTACACAAAACCCTTCCACTCCAAGATGGTGCTCGTGAAAGCATTGCCCAGCTGAGGCCGTTTGAAGAGGCTGGAGTTGATGTGAGGATGCTGGGACTCCGGGAGCCCAGAAGTAGGTTAGTTTTTAGGGGATTTAATCCCAAACTAAGTACAGTGAGGGTTAGTAGTGTCGTAGGTTCCTGGAGTGGGACGTTCCTTTTTGTCGGATTAGCACTCGCCATTTGTGTTGCAAACTTTTATTTTTAGCTGTTTTGTTTTGTTTTCTTTATTAAATCTGACATTAGGTTACCGTTCCTGGTACGCTAGTGGCAGCACTTGTGCGCCTGTGTGGCATATCAACACCAATGCTCTGTGTCTGATTCAGTATTCAGTGACGACCAACAAATGTAACACGTCACCTTATTACACATGGGTTGTCTAATTTCCACATACCGTTTCCTCATTTATGTGGTTGTTTTCTACAGCAAACTGACCAAACTCACCATGATGTAAGTTTGTTGGAATTATGATGTTGTCCATGGTAGCTTTTTCATGCTGATCCTTTGCTATATATTTATCAGACAAACAAGATGCTGATAAAAGACAGGTGTTTTTATTTTAAAAAAGTAATATTTATTTTAAAAAGGTAAATATTAAGAAATAATTAAAATATTTACAACTTTTTGTAGGGAGTCCTGGAATATATTTATATTTAAGCAGTGTGACAAGTTAACAGTAGAAGATTGGTTTACTTTGATTATCTGCAATGATAACATTCTACTGTCTTTAACACGAATCTTAACTGCCAATTATTTTGCTTGGCAACAGGCAGAAATTAAATATATCCATGTTAGGGAAAAAATTCTACCAAAAAAACTTTTGTCTGCTGGGGGTGCAACCAACTCAAAAACAAAGGGCTTTCTGCTTTTTTGGCTTATGGACTATAACACTGAAATGACACACATGCACAAAATAACAAGCAGAGAACAGCAATATAAGATAAAAACAATGTATAATTATATACATGTTAAAGGAGAGTCATTATTTTGAGTTTTTCAAGAAATTTGTTATGACAATTTTACATGATTTAGAAAAGCGTCTATATTTCTCAACGTTACCACTGCATAATTACAACATCCCCACTAAAATTACTCCTGGGAGTTCATCCCTTCATAAAAATGGGTGTAACCTTTACTATAGGAGGGAGAGGGAGAGGGAGGTTAAGGTTTGGGTTAGTGCTACGAATTTCAAATTTAGGAGGGGTTTTCCATTAGGGCCACCAGAATATAAATTCTTACACCGATCTGTTATATTAGTCTCTGTCTACCTATGTGTCTGTCCATCAATAACACGTCACAGTGTGGCAGACCACTGTTTAGGTTCATTGATACAGATAGCAGAATACACGATTCTGTATTAATGCATAATTAGATTATTTTGTATTGTTTTTTTTCTTTCTTATATACAGGATTCATGAATGGATTATTTGATTTCTTTACATCACAACCGTTACACATGTTGAAAAGCTCTTAAAGATACAGTGCACTGTTCAGTTATACAATACTCAACTGTTTCTGAAACCGAACACTCATGGTAAAAAAGACATGAAATTTAATCAGTATAATTATTCATTTTTTGCTTCCCTGAGATATGATGAAGCTTGTATATTCTCAGGTAGTGGCAGGAGGACACTCCAATCAATGTAAACAAACTGGGATGCCAAAAAATAAAAAGATAAAACTCTTGTGTCTTAAAATAGTGAAAAGAAAAGTATTAAACAGTCACTAAAGGAATTATATTTTAGTACACAATAAAACGAGTGTAGGACAAATAAACGCACAAATAAATTATATTGGTTTTTCCATATATATATATATATATATATATATATATTATATATATATATATATATATATATATTATATATATATATATATATATCGTTTTACAGGCACATCTCTCCTATTATGTTGGACAGTGATCATGGCAATTAATGGCATTTGTTCTGCTGCCCCTTTAACTGCGAAAATGTGAATGCAAGACACTTGCTCCAGATTGCTCCTTGAGAATGGGACTTGTCGTGTGGTTGGCACTGTCCCTTTAAGAGTGGGCTTATGGTTTTAACATGGAGCATGTGCAGACAGACTGCTGTGCTGAGTGACGCTTGTAATCCTCCCTAACACGGGAAGAGAGTAAAGCAGGGAGAGAGGGGGAAACTGTGATATGACAAGTGAAAATAAACCAGTTATTTGAGACAAAATAAGAATATTTTGACAGGGGCTCTCATAGCAGAACCAAACGAGCAGCACAAAAGGATTTCAGACGCTACAGAGAAAACAGACATCCACTACGAAACACAACTGACAGGTATGTAGGAGCTGAAATGTGACAGCCATGTAGGTTCATATTTATTTTTTCACTTAAGTTTTCAGTTTATTTAGTTCCCATGACTTCACGATAGACACTAGAAGAAATGTCACGATTTGCGTGGTATTTACTGTTAGGGCTGATCAGTTTACATTAAGCTCATGTTACGGGCCAGGACATTTGCTGATGTGGGCATCGATTTGTTAGTGTATCGACAGGGGAGTCAGGACTGATTAGCAACAGTAACATCACAGTGCATTGCATGTTTGTGTGTAATGTATTTTCATGCTCAAATACACGTGCTTGCTATATGCTATGATAGTATTAATATAAGGATTGATATCGGATGTGTGTTCATTTATAATGGCCAAGAGATTGCATTGGTATTAAGATAGTGTTTGACAATTACCAGGACATGTATTGTACAGTTTGCTGAAAAATTGGTGCAAAGCATGCATACTACATCGTCAGCAGCAATACATCCTGTTCAATGCTGGTTCTTCTGCAGTGCCAACCATGTTTCAATTGTATGCAGATTCTTATGCGCCTGACAGAGTCCAAACTGCCTTTCAAACGAAAACTTTTTTTTTTTTTTCTGTCATCTTTTCCCACATTTGATTATAAACTACATTTGAAAGTTGAAAGTTAACAGAGGTAGCAGAGTTTTTCCAACGGTTTACAGTGTAGGGATTGTTGTTTTGGTGGTAACAGGGTGACGCAATTAAATTTATCGCCGGTGGTGCAAACTTATTAGTGATTGCTGTAGATAAAGGTATTGGTCAAGTTATTCGAAACACGTTCTATTTGTTAAAACAAAACAAAATACAAACAAAAAAACAAAACAAAACAAAAAACACTTTTGTTTTAATGTGTGCTCCTTCACGTAACAAATTAACTTGTAGAAATAGCATTCCTGACATGGAAATCTGCGTGCCCGTGTTGCAAGTCAATTTATTTTCAGTAATGGATAAATACAAAATATGAATTTCTAGAGGGCTGACAGTACAGCAGGTGTTCAGTTGGCAGCTCCTCCCCGGGATTCATTCTTGGTGTTACTACAGTATGAGTTCAATAAGGCACACCAGAGCTGTATGAGCAGGATCTATAACTGCACCATATTGACAGTTGTTTGGCAATGTGTCTCATATCTGTTGTTTAACCACAGTGAGTGTATTTCTTTCTTGCTTGCACAGTATCTTTCATTCACTCTACCCATAATTGTAAAGCATTGCAACAAGTGCTTAAAATTGCTTCGATGTGGTTTGTTTGGGTCAACTTAAGTTTTTCCTGGTGTGTAAATTATAATAATAATTTCCATTGTGAGCAACTATAAAGTTTATGTCTGGTATTCAAAGTTGTATAATCAAGTTTGCACTGAAATACTAATAATAATAATAATAATAATAATAATAATAATAATAATAATAATAATAATAATAATAATAATACAATCTAAATAAATGTTTTCAGTTTATTTGTATTACATACAGTTGGGTCTGTATCCTGATATAAACACAAAAAAATATTGACAGTGAGATAATTCAAATATATGTACCTAGGTTATAAAAACCAAACATCTAACAGTGCATGTGAGTCTGTTTAGTTCATGTGTGTAAAAATATGTAAAATGCCAGGGTGGGGTTAAGTGCTTTTTAAAGACACCAGTATGTTTGCGTAATAATTTCTCATTCAGATAACAATTTTATTTGTGTCAAACTTGAAACAGCCAATTCAATATATAACGTCTTACGAAGCCTGTAAAGATGCTCACTGGTTAATTATTGCAATATCGGCACGACACATAGACGGTAAAAGCACTTTTAAATGCTATTTTTAAAGAAAACCTTTTCCCACCAGTTGGTTAAGACACAGACAAAATGCTAAATCCTTTTCAGTGTGTGGTTGCCAGGCTCCCGCCACCCCTTGAGTGATCAGAATATTGTAGTTTCTCTTAAAGCAATGGCTTGCGAGCAACACTAGGCTGCACCAGTGAAGTTACAGGCTATTATAAGATAATACAGAACCGACTGGCAAGTCAATCAGCAGTGTTCATTTGATACAAAGCAACAGGGTGGTGGTTTAAGAGCATAGGAAGTTACTAGTAAGTGAACAATGATTCTGTACAAATGTTTTGTACTGCAATAGAACCCATTTATTGTGTCCCAACCACCTTGTCATACAGGTTCTAACCTGGCATCTAGTGGCAGTAACTGGTATAATGATGGCAGTCACTTTAAATGTGTATGCGTGTGAAATACATTTTTAATGGTGTAATAACACCTGTTCACACAGATGCAGCTGGTGGAAAAATGCACCTCCTATTGTGCAGGTCTTTTGGTTGTTTTATTTGGTATATAGCGGTGAGGTTTACTACACAAACTGATTTTTTTTGTTTTTGTTTTAATAGGCTTTAAGTTGGGAGAGTTGACAACATTTGACAAACATTTAAAATAAACTTCTCTTTTGACATAAGTATGAATCTACACTCATTATAACTGCTGTATAGCCAAGCCAGGTAATTTTGATACTATGTAGTATTATCATTTTCACGTTAAGGGGAGGACACACCTGGCTGAAACTAACTGAGGAGTTTGACGGTACGCTTAATTTGTAGTGTCTGATCCTGACAGTGTAGGCTATTAATCTTGGGAGCTGTCATGTAGCAGGAAGGGCAGGTCCCCCTTGTTCTTTCTTGTTTTGATCATTTACATGCATTTCATTGTGTAAGGGCCCTTCACTAGTGTTAGATACTTAACATATTTTGCTGTAGAAGGTAAATCAAGTGTGATTTCTGTTGTAGCTGTCTCAGGCCTGATTGATCTACAGGGTGGGAAACAGGTTTGCGGTAGGAAGCATGCATATGTCACTACAAAAAGTAGGACTATAACTGGACTATCGATAGGTTTGCTTCTTCTAAACAGTGCACACAATTGAATAACACCCAGGAGGTATCCATGGAGAAAAACATGGTTTGGTTATATTGTTTTACTATTCCAGCATAAACCACCTTAAAATCGAAACCGGCGCAGAGTTACACGTCGGAGTGGTTTGGATTTGGTGGGCTGCAGATACAAACAGGTGGGAATGATTTTTTTGATCACTTTCAGCTTGACCCAGCACCCTGTAATGTTAATGACATCTTCCCGATTCAGGCACCACAAGAGGAAAAGATGAATTACAAAGTGCTGTGTTTTATTTTTTACATTATAATTAATTATAAATGATACATGGCATTTCTGCAGTTTCTTAGTTACATTAAATTCTCGGTACATTTTATATTGCTCAAGTTTCTTCTAAATTATTGCAGCAATTTCTTGTCGTTGAATACATTTTGAAACCAGTTTGAAACCTGCATATCATTTTGATATGATGATTTCGCCTCTTGGTTTTCACAGCGGAAGATGTTTTCGAAGACATGTGTATTGATTACAAGAGGCATATGTAGTCATTAACACAGATTTCGTTATTTCAAACTGCTTTAAAACATTTTCACCCACAGCTCAGCTTCCATCTGGTCTGCTCCTTTTCTTACATACTGTACAGCACAGCAGTGTAATATCTCAATTGAGCCTTGAGGACAAGAAATAATTATTTTTGGCTAAACCTATTTACATCCTATACATCAACTGTTTACTGAGACGTCTCTATAGATGTTTTTACTGTACTTACTGTAGTAGAAAAAATTAGGCTTTGGCAGCTAGTCACCCTTGCATCACCAGACAGTTGCATGCATGAAGTCTAGAAATCGTCCCTATCGACGGTCGCAGAATTGAAGTGGGAACCAGCCTGTACATCACTAAGACTGTTGGTCCACTCCACCATACTGTTCATTAGTCATGAATTACTGATTTTATTGTTGGTGTCGCCTCTTTAAGAAACCCTGAACTCTGCTGAACTGTAGAATTACTCAATTCATAGTCATTTAGTGGCGGAGATATTTAAATGAGAGTAGGAGCGCTTCATGCGTTGCCATGAAGATAAAAACATTTAACAAGAGAAATTGATTCACGTGTTGTGGCGCACATTCTGAATTACTCCGTGCACTAGCTACTTGTTTGTCTGGTTACCTTTCCAACACACACACGCACACGCACACAATTATATAAATATAATTTCTACTGAGTACTGAGTTCTAAGTTTTTCTACTTAGAATTTATATTTGAGTGTGTGTGTGTGTGTGTGTGTATATGTGGAACATCTAAAAGTTAAATTTCATTAACACTAGAACCACCTTTTACAATACCTGCTTTTATTTTGAACATAACTTATATATATATATATATATATATATATATATATATATATATATATATATATATATATATATATATATATATATAAAACTGTTTACACACTAGTTTCTTTTGAAATGTTTATTATAGATTTTTAATTTTTTTTAAGTAATGCTTTATATGTGGCAAGTTAGAAAATTTTGCTGGTTCACGGTCTATTGGCGTGACAACGTCACACAGTGATGACTGCACAGTGGATTTTCAGGTGCATGTAAACCCAGGCATTGTTTAAATCACTGAAAGAAGGCCAACATCTTGAACAGTGTGTGTGGTCTCTTTTAATGTCGTTGGATGGAGTAACCAGATAACTGAAGTTGACTTCAACTTAAGCAGAATTTGCCAGATTTTTTACTATCAAGCACAGAATAAAACAAATAAATAAATAAATTCTTAAAGAATTTAGATTTTGTTTTGCGCATATGTAACTTACCATGTGACTTACAGCACAAGCAAACTGTTAATAGAAGTAGTGCAAACATAAATATATTGGCTCATTAAACACAGTTGTTTAGAAAAAGGAAGTAACAATACATTTCATTTCAAAGTATTACAGTAAATTCTCTGTATTTTGGTCTCAGACGGTGTCTCATTTTACTTTCAAGCACATTTCTTGTGGTGTAAAGGTGAACGCAGGGGAGTCGAAGGCAGGGGAGTCGTTCAGTTATCAGCATGTTAGTCAGCAGTCACTTTTGTTTCTGTTTGCGGTTGAACTGCGCCCCGGCCCTGTATCTGTGTCTCTGGTTGTTGCGTGGGTGTGAAATGTGCAATAACTGCTGCCTCCAGCTTTGTATATGGGGGAAGGTTTGATAATCCTGCGTGTAAAGGCAGGCTGTGTTCTGGGGACCTTTGTTGCAGTTTTGTTTTTACTCTGTAGCCTATAAACCCAAAGATCAGTACATTTAGACTTGAATATGATGTTGTTGTAGTTTATGAATTTATCGGCTTATAAGAAGATGATCGTGGACGTGTCTTTGGAGGATTGGAAGAATATTCCTTTTGTGATTCTGTTCAACTACAGTAACAAACTATCTTTACTGACACCGGGAAGAGGTAAACCTAGTCATGATTATAGTTGAGTGACGCCTCAGCCCTCAATTAAAAAAAGTGAACATGAAGCACATAGAGCCAGCAACATAATACACACATGGACATTTTATATGGTATGTCTCACATTTTCTGGTGAGAGATGCACACATTGTTCATTAAATTCAGTTGTTTGCCACTGTTGGTGAGCAAAGAGATTGGCACATTTTCTTCAACTAATATGATTTCTTCAAAGAGATACTGTTAGAAACCCATTTCCTGTTTAGGGTGATTTGCTTTTTATGAAAATGGTAGACCCTTCAGTACAGGAGATACTGGAATTATTTATTTATTTATTTTTTTTTTGCTGTATTTAGTATAAAGTTTTTATTTAAAGCAAATTACAAAAAAAAAAAAAAAAAAAAAAACAAAACAAAACAAAAAAACAACATACAGCTATGGTCAAATGTTTTGCATCACTGTACAGAATTAATTAATTTTGCTTCATAAAGTCAAATGAAACTTGCTGAATAATGTTACGATAACATATTGAATTACATAATGCTTTGTAGTTTTCCATATACGTAACAAAAAAACTGACAATTAAAAAATGTGACATTTCAAAATCTAACATGAAATACTACTGTGATGGCTTCTGGTAAATTTTTGCGATATCCTTTTGTTGTTTCTTTGCTTACATGATGTTAAATAAAAGACCTAAATTAATATAGTTTTTTTTTTTTTTTTTTTTTTTTTTTTTTTTATTATTATGTCTCAATCCTAAGGGCACTTTCGCACCTAGTTCACTTACAAGTGATTTGATTCATGGTTCACTTGCAAACAAACACATATGTTGCAAGCTTGCTTCGGTTTGTTTCACACCAGAAAAATTCAAGCAAACTTGAGCTTCTTTTAAACTGCATTCAGATGCGCTTGTTTGGCTTACTTGCAGCTTCATCCAGACCACAGTTCTATTGGTTTCACATTCCACTAACACATTCGTGTCTCTCCTTTTTGTTTTTTTTTTGTTTTTGTTTTTTAATTTGGAATCAGCAATTATTTTTTCTCATTTTCTCCCCACTTTGGAAAGCCCAATAATTTTTTATTTCATACCGGCTCAGTGCTGACTCGGGAGAGACACCAATACACTCGGCTATCATGCCGATAACTAGAGTGGAAGTTTTCTCTGGAAAAGATTTTCCATTGTTTCCAACATGGAGAATAATTCACGTGATGTGGTTGTGCTGTTGTCAGTGTTATTTTGGTTTATTTGGTGCTTACAATGTCAAATCATTGCAGAAAGAGTGCCAGTTTGTCAATTTTCTTTTTTACTTGTTCATTCAACCAACTAATATATAATATTATATAACCAAATAATAATAATAATAATAATAATAATAATAATAATAAATAATAATAATAATAATAATAAAAGCATGTTGTACACATGACAGTGTGGTGAGATACAGTGCCTATAGAAAGTCTACACCCCCTTGAACTTTTTTCACATTTTGTTGTGTCAGTGCCTTAGAGTTTCATGCATTTAAATGATGATTTTTCCCCCACTTTATCTACACACCATACCCCACACTGTTAAAGGGAAAAAGTTTTTATTGAGAAAAAAAATTATATATAAAAAATACAGAACTGAAAGATCAATTGGATAAGTACGTCCCCCCCCCCCCCCCCCCCCCCCCCGATTTAATACTTGGTGTAAGCACCAAGCATAGCTTTGGCTGTGTGCTTGGGGTTGTTGTCATGCTGAAAGGGGAACTTCCGTCCCAATTTCAGCTTTCTTGCAGAGGGCAGCAGGTTTTCCTCAAGGACTTTTCTGTACTTTGCTCCATTCATTTTTCCTTTTATCCTGACAAGTGCCCCAGTCCCTGCCGATGAGAAACATCCCCATAATATGATGCTGCCACCACCATGCTTCACAGTAGGGATGGTGTTCTTTGGGTGATGCGCTGTCTTGGGTTTGCACTAAACATAACGCTTTCCATTTAGGCCAAAAAGTTCAATTTTAGTTTTGTCAGACCACAAAACTTTTTGCCACATGGCTGCAGTATCTCCCAAGTGTTTTTTTTTTTTTTTGCATACTTCAAACGGGATTCAAGGTGGGCTTTCTTGAGTAATAGCTTCCTTCTTGCCACCCTACCATACAGGCCAGATTTGTGGAGTGCTTGGGATATTGTTGTCACATGCACACCTTGACCAGTCTTGTTCATAAAAGGCTGTAGCTCTGCAAAGTTTCCATTGGCCTCTCTGATGTCTTCTTCTTGCCCAGTCATCCAGTTTGGAGGGAAGCCTGATCTCGTTTCACTTGGTTTGATGCACATCGTGCTGTTATTACATGGTTCTCGGAGGTTTGACATATCACTGCAAGCGAACCAAACAGCACTTCAATCCACATCACAGGGTCAAACGAACTAGCTGTGAAAGTGCCCTAAAATAGTGGGTGATTCAAAACTTTTAGCCACAGCTGTACAATAGTAGCATAATAAGGTAATGAGTGTTGGATGAAAAAACTGGTAGACCTTGTGCCTCAGACAAGGTATCAGGATATAAAAAATATATATTCTTCCCTTAACTAGGTCTTTGAGATCACAAAGGGCTACAGCGGGAATTTAGAATTTGAAACCAGTTTTGGACCATCCTTCATTTACTCTTTAAGTACTGCATGCTTCTGTGTGATAAAATTGGCTAGTTTGATTCTTGGTACTGTAGTTGAGATGTTGCAATGGGTCTAGAGAGATATGCACAGCTTGCTACTTTAGACACGTGAGATGTGTACAGTGAATGGAAGTCCACCACAAGTAAGATTTATGACATTATTTATTACAGTAGCTGTAAACCATTTCAGGTAGTTGCTTGAAAAAGGTAAGATGCAAAGGTAATGTAACTGGAGTGGGAGGCAGTGCTGGGTTTGTACCTTTGGCAGAACATGGAAGATTGTTAGGCAGACGGTACGTGGTTGCCTGGAGGTTATATTGTAGTCATCGGTTGTGTTAGAGGTAGACAGAGTTTGATACCAAGGGAGTAGTTGTAAGCAAACAGACAGTAAGGCCTGCAGGGTGTGTGTGTGTGTGTGTGTACACATATATATATATATATATATATATATATATATATGTACACACACACACACACACATACTGTATCCGTGAGAGTTAGACAATGTTCTTATTGAATAGGCCTACTTTATTGATGTAGGTCCGAACGTTTAACAAAACATCTTTCAGTTTTTGCTACTAGTAGTTTTCTTTTACTTCCGATGCATTGCTTAAATTCAGTCTTGTGCAGTCTGAAAAAATCTTTCAAAGTACTGTACACAGATTTCCAGTTTACTGGACCAGCTGTGTAGAAGACTGCTTCTGAGGTATATCTCAGATATTTTGCCCACCATAAGAAAACTCTAGGGGCCCAAGTCTTCATTTTCATTTAAAGTAGGAAGATAGAAATCATAAATAGAAGGCAGTGGAGTATAGGGGTCCACCTCCAGCAGGGTTGAAAACGAATTTCATGGTTTTGCAAGGGTCTAAAACTGCTTATCCTGGGCCTAAATGTGTGCCTTAATAGGGCCCCAAAATTCAAAAAAAGTGTATAACTTAGTTAGTTTTTTATGATTTTAGGTGTCCAGATTTAAGGAGCAAGTAAAAGTTACTTGTGCGGCTGTGAAACCAGTCTTACAGTGTAGCGATCTAGTTATGGTGTGTTTCAATCCAGTTATCACAGCTCTGAGATTTATGATGATGTGAGATCTCAGTTAATTACCATAGGTTTCACAAAAAACATTAAAAAAAAACAAAACCAATTTTAAGTTTCTAAAAATGTTAAGGAACCAATCAGTCCTTGTGTTTATTTTTAGTCTTCCAAGATTCTGAGTATACATACCTTCCCATGGTGCCCTTTCTCATTAACTACAAGTTAATAATATTGTTTTTTTTAGAAATGCACTTGCAAGAACTGCGATTTCAAACAGTTTATTATACAGGTTTCAGAAGCTTGTTTCTGTTGTAATTTCTGCATTTTTAAATATTTTTTAAATTCTGTTAACTGTTGCTTGATTTAAAATAAATATAGATAACAATAAATTATGTATTGGCATTTACTTGAACAATGTAGCTTGAAAGTAAAAGTACAGTACATAAATATCAAGTAATAGGTATATGAAATTGAAAAACATGGACATGTCTTATCAAATGCACACTTGGTTTCGGATATTTCTTATTCATTTTAGCAATACAGATTACCACAAACCAACATAAACCTTTCCTTTTCTGTAGGAGATTAGCATAAACTATAGGAAATCTGGAGAAGCTTCTTTTCTTGGATGGTGGTTGCAGTAAACACTGAAATACACGGCTTACTAGCTTTAATTTGTATTCAGTTATAGTACGACCACTTACTGTAGAAATCACATTAATGTGACACTGGAAAAGGGTCAACGTTATTAATGTAGATTGTGTAACAAACATTTTATACAGCTAAAAGGAGGAATTTAAGCTGTTGACAATGGGATTCAACTGAAGCCACAGAAAATGACTGGTATGTACTGATATATTATAACAAAACAGCATTTTATTAAATGAAAAACTGTTTTTATGCTGTGGATATCTGGTAACCCTAGTTTTGGTGGCAATGAGAGACCATGCACTCAAAAAGAAGAGTCAACATGTAAAGTAAGCTTGCAGCTACTGAAAGTTTGCAATAAAAAGGATTAAGGCTGAGGCAATACATCGATGCATCGTATCGTTTAACAACTATCGGTAATCAAGTCTTTGCATTATTTTTGTGTAAAGGAAAGCTTTTATTTTTTATTAAATTTGGAATCTATTATTTTTTGCATTAAGCAAAGAGCTTCTCTGCTCCCTTCAGGTCTGACTCACTGACTCTGCATGAGATTGAGCTCCTCTCCCCCTGCCCAACTGTTTTACTCAACTTCCATACGTTATGAATTATGGAAATTGCTGCTGTTTTACTGGAAGAAAATAAACATTCTGAATACTATTCACTGGAACATACGAGCTCTATAATTTTTATTTTTTATTTTATTTTATTTTTTGTTTTTTGGAAAAGTAGACAGCAATTTAGCTGGCCAATGGATGGAAATCAGAAGGCTGGGAACCTCCTTTTAAAGAGGGTTTATTAGTTTACTCTCATTTTACCAAAGTACTGTTTAAAGAAGACATTACCCAGGCAGCATTTTTAGTTGGAAAACGTTGGGCATATGTCGGCGGGCCAACTTTATTTTGCTCATCAAGGCCAACGTTGGCACGTTGGCGTTTAGTCATTATCCCCAGGTGGGCCTGCGTTGCACTAATGTTATTTAAATGTGCAGTAGGTTGGGCCAATGTTGGTGCAACGTTGTTTTTTGGTGGTTAGGATCATTCTCATTTCCAGCCGTCGGCCGGCTAAATTGCTGTCTACTTTAGATGAGCCGTCTAAAACCAGTTATTTAAAAAAAAAAAAAAAAAAAAAAAAAAAAAAAAAGTTTACAGTGCTCGTATGTTCCAGTGAATAGTATTCAAAATATTAATTTTGTTCCAGTAAAATAGCGGCAATGTCCACAATTCATTACGTATGTAAGTCGAGTAAAACATTCCTTGTGTAAGGGCATTTAGTTTCCGGGCTTATGTTTCCATGGACACCATGAATGGACAATTAGTTTCGAGCTTACAAGCGACGAAAGCTGAACTGTACAATCATTTACCAGAGTCAGTAACCGTACAGCAGAGTTATAACATGTGTGTGTGTGTGTGTGTTGTGTGTGTGTGTGTGTGTGTATATATATATGATATATATATATATATATCTATATATATATATATCTATAGCACACATAACACCTTCTTCTGTGACAAAATTCGTGTTCTGTGTAAGAATGTATTTTTCACTCGAAGTGTATGTATAGTATTGTAAAACGTTTTATGCATTGACTTAGAAGATCGAACTGAAATCAAGTAATTACAATTGGTTCAGGAAACGATATTCGCATTGCACAATTAATATGATTTATTTATTTTTTAATGTGCTTTGTTATGCTGATTCAGTCTTTTATTAAACGAAAAATATCACTATATCAGTTACAAGATGTACCGGTCAGATCTTTTGCTGCAATCAGTTGCTGTAAAACTGTGGTCAAGTAATATTGACATTTACACACATCCCGATAAAACGTACAAACACAAACGATCACGTACAAATATGCATAAACACATACTGTGATTAGCTATCTGTGTTTAAGTAGGCACAGTACTAAAGATGATTAAAGACAAATGTTTTTATTTTAGAAAAATATACCACGGTCATCGTACCGCGGTACAATGTCATTTTTTGTAATCCGTTTTTAAATGGCTATTTAAAGAAATACTCTCAAGTCAAGTCATTTTTTAACAAGAAAAATAACTTTGAATCTAAAGTTTTAAAACAGATACAACACACTGGTACTACACTACCTAACTGGAAGTAATGTTCACTTCAGCTCACACAGGCTCAGCAAAGTAATGCTGCTTTTTTATTACAAATTACTGTGGAAAAACACCAAAATATTAACGTTTTCTGGGCTCAGTCTGGAATGACAGGAGGTTAGAATGTGACCACTGCAACTGAATACCCTCTCCATCTTTATCAGTTTGGACGGCCGCCTATTAGTTAAGAGAAGCAACGTGTTACCTAGCAATAGCCAATCGTTTAAGACATGCAGTGCCCGCCCACTAATCTCTCAGCAGAGGGCAAAACTTAATGATGAGAAGACGACGCCTGCAAATATACATTTTTTCTTTCTTTGTTTTGGACTGCATGTTAACAGCAACAACCACAAAGGAAAGAAGAAAAGTTAAGGTGGGTGTGACACCGTTGCAAAGTTAAGCAACATCTAGGGGATTTTTTTTAATGGGAATAAAATGGTATAAATGTTTGAATACATAAAACCAAAGTGCTTACAACACTATCAACTCGAGGAGACGCCAACATCTTTACAATATAGTAGTAAATATAGACTTTATGATTCTCTGCATTGAAGTGTGCTTACTGCGTTTCTCTTGACTGATACGATAGCTAATAGCTACTGCGACTACTTTGGTTTGGTAAATTAATAGGAAGGCATTGATGACAAGTTACAGTGCCTTGTTCTTGCTGATATTTGAGTATTTGTGTTTAATTTACTGGCAATCACGTTTGCTAGCGATGATTGTTTAGTAGTATATGTTTTTAATAATTATAATAATATAATAATATTATAATAATAATTATTATTATTATTATTATTATTATTATTATTATTATATTATTATTATTAGCCAAATTTATTAGCAAACGCCCTTATCCAGGACGACTTACACAAAAAATACATACAGTACAATGAAGAGCAAGATACAAAGTACAGTGACTTCAGTCCTAATAAAAACAAATACAAAACACAGTACGATTTGGTATTGGGGCAGTTCAAGAGCAGATAAGTGTTGATAGATACATCATTTAATTAATTTCCTAATCTCGTTCATTGTAGTTTTCAGAATCTAATGAACACAGTGGCTCACCGATGGACAAACGGTGAATAAAAAAACATGCCCATTTCACCCTAAACACTGTGAACTCCGTAATTATGGTATAGAAAAATGGTTGTGGTTTCGAAACCGTGGCAGTTTATATCGCGGTTTACAATAAAACCGGTATACCGTGATACCCCTATGTGATCTGTCTTTGGCCCATCAAAATAAATAATTAAATAAATACATACAATAAAATAAAGCAACGTAACGCGAACCCCTGGTGTGTCCAGGCCCTTTAGGGTGCTAAATGGCATGGTGCAGCACAGGTGCACAGTATAAAAATGTAGGCATAAATGAATGGGTTAACTTTGCGTTAGCTTTCACTTTAAACGATTTACTCCTACCCACTCACCAGTTGTGTAGTTGGCGCATTCTTATGAGGTGGCGACATGTTCTGGGAAAATTAAGCTACATCAGTCTTAGAGTGTATACAGTCTACATTAAATACCTTTTACACTTGTCCAATGTACTACATAAACATCAATGTGATTTCTACAGTAAGTATTCTTACTTTAATTTAATACAAATTAAAGCTAGTTACCTGCCTACTGCAGTGTTCTGTGGCAGACTGCAAACACCAGCCAAAAAGGAAAGCTGCTCCAGATTTTCTGTAGTAGCTCATGCTAATCTCTTAAAGAAGTGGTATGTCTATTTGTGCTAATCTGTACTAATAAAATGAGTAAGAAATATGCAAAATCATGTATATGTAATTTGTACACCAAAGTGATTTTCTTTTTCAACATTACTATTTTCCATTTAGTTTCCGTGTTTTTCCATTTCATATACCTGTAACTTGGTATTTATGTACTGGACTTTTACTTTCAAGATATGTTGTTCAAGTAAATGCCAATGCATTATTTACTGTATTTGTATTTATTTTAATCAAGCAACAGTTAACATAATTTTAAAAATATGCCATATAAAAAACGAAACAAAAAAATGATACTATACTGTAGAAATTGGTTTATGTTTACACAAAATGCAGCAAACAAATTTTTGAAAACTGTAAAATCAACAGTGTTCAAAATAGCAGTTCTTGCAAGCGCATTTAAAAAAAAAATATATATATATATATATATATATATATATATATATATAAATAATATATATATATATATATATATATATATTTATTTATTTTATTTATTAGTTCATGAGAAACGGCACCATGGCAAAGTATGTATGCTCAGAATCTTGGAAGACTAAAATTAACGTAAATATGCATGAATATTTTTTGAAACTTAGTGTTCTTTTTTTTTTTTTGTATAATATGCAAAGGAAAAAATGGAAAACAAAATACAGCTTATTATGGCTGACCTTTTCTGTATTCACATTTTCTACCAATTAGTGCTGCTTCTTATCATCTTTAATTTAGAAATTGCTTCACATTTTTCTCTTCTTTCTCACTTGGTATTATGTTATCTATATAATGTGACATTGTTTGTGCCTGAAATACAATTTCTCTGTTTCATTGGTGGCTGGTTCTGTCTTTCTTTCTCCACTTTTTCTGTGTGTAATTATTTCAAAACCTAACAGAGTTTGCTTAAATATGTGGACTTTACTTTGAAATGTACTGTGTGATAAGACAAGTTTATGGTTTTAAAATTCTAATACAAATAAATTATTTTGTAATTACTTTTCATAACTTTTACTTGCTCTTTAAATCTTGATGCTTAAAATCATTAAAAAAAAATGAACAGTTATACACTTATTTTGAATTTTGGTTCCCTGTAAAGGCAAAAATAGTGTTCTGTAAATGCTTGCTTTATTATTTCACTTCCAGGACTAACAAACCCTGTCCTGCTGCAGATATGACCGTGCCTGCTTAATTATTTCACAGACTGTTCTGATGAATACAGTTTCTATTTAAATTAGCTCAAGTCGCTTTCCTAATTAGATATTGACACATTTTCAGGCGAGTGCAAAGGGATATTTTCTTCGACACAAACAGTTGTACTCATATCAAACTAGAAGAAACAAACAGTTAAGCAAATATGTAACTGTATAATACAGTGCACTCAATTTATAAGAAACACATCCGTCCCAGATGATTTGATTCTTATAAGCAGTTGAATCTTAAAAGCGGGCCGATATGATTACGGTGGTTGAGAATGAAAGCTTTGTTCCCTGCAGTGTAATGGGTTGACCACTAGATGTCATGAGTACCCGCATGTATGCACAGGGACCACACAAAGTATTGTTTAGCTAATTATCCAACTGAAAGCAAGGTTTATTTTGTTAATTTCAGTCACTGAGGACAATACATCAAAACAAGTCCTTGTGGGTAAGTCCTTGTGTTGGTTATATGATCATGATTATGGTCACTCAAGGCTGCAGAATCCTGGTTTACTACAGTATATTGGAGAAGCAGTTGTCTCATGAGGATGCCTAGTTTAACTGCCCTGCGTTGTTACGTGTAATGGCATTTGAATTAAAATGACATTACAGTACAGTATTTTACTGTCAGGACTACCACTGCATTTAAGTATCTGTGGCTTATTTATTTTCTGTTATGATACAAACCTTACAGTTTTTCACTAAGCAGAGATACAAAGCTCCACAATCCCCCCCGTCCCCCCTCCTCACCGTGACGCGCCGCAATCCCTCTCCCTCTACATGCATATCACACAATAACGCTGCTGTACTCGGTATGTATTAAATTAATGTTTATTCACTTTATTGAAACAAGTTTTCACTAACATAGAACACAAAAAACATATCTGCACAATGCAGTGGCACTGTCACGTTTGATTACAAACAATGCAGTGTTTCCAGTATCATTCCATGATCCACGCTGTGTACGTGCCTAATCACACAAGATGTGATCAAATTCAAATTCAAAAACAGCTTTGACAGTACACGTTATTGCATTTGATCAAGTACCGTATTACTTGTAGTCAGTTTGCCCTGAAATGATTCTTATAAGCTGATTGCTTGACTCTTACAAGCAGACATAGTATAGGAATTATTTTGGTTTTGATCACTGTATGTGGTTGATTCTTATATCAGTGATTCTTATAAACAGAGTGCACTGTCATAATAATAATAATAATAATTTTCCTTTTTCATGCTCTCAACGAGTTTTGCATTCATACCGCCCCCTTTATAACGCCACCCTCGCATTCCGCCAGCTATTCTATCTGAACAAATGTCACCAATTTAAAAACAGTGCTGTTTGTACCCGTTATATCTCAACCCCGCTGTCCGCTACCTGCCAACTTCCCAAGCCAAGCAAACGTAAATATAAGCATTGTAGTTTCCCTCATTATAGCACCAGTGAAATAATCACGGTCAGTTAAAACAACAAAATTATGCAGTTAAACTTTGCCTCGCTTTCCAAATTCGTTGTTAACTGAATGTTCATACCAGTGTCATCAACACTCCCAAAGCAAAACAGAATGTACAAAAATAGTGCGTCAAACTACATTTAACCCCACTGCAAAAAAAATAAATCTGCATGTATGCATCTGAAAATAAGTAAGCAAGTCAGCAAGACATTGCAGATGTTTTCTCGCCTAAGTGAGGCATTGTCACAAAGACGGCCGGAGTGGGTGGCGTCAGACCAGAAACAGGAAAATAAACAGAGAGAGATGTGGAGTTTGGTGAAGCTGAGTGAATGCTTTCATGCTTTTATGCAGCTGTACCGAAACTCGACTTAATCAATCATTCAATTGGAGTCTCAGTACAAGTGCACATGAATTAATAAAGTGCAATCCCCGTGCTCACATATTACATTACATTTACTTGCACGTGAAGTGCTGTGCAATCCTCGTGCCTAAATACAAATATGCCTTTTAAACACTCGTGTTACACAGACCCGTTTATATCCCGTGTACCAATGACTATACACCAACATTTAACACACCACATGCAAAATATAACAGAAAATACACACAGGGGCGGGCACTTCGTCACAGGCATATACTGTTAATCGAAGGACAATTGGAGACATTGTAATGGATAAAAACAAATGGCTAACCTTGATAGAACAGGTTGATTTGTTTAACCTGAAAAAGGCTTGACACAGTGTAAAATAAGTGACTTTTATAAACCACAGTAAATGTTATTTAAAAAAAAAAAATGGTAACAGGTTTGTTTGTTTATGTGCAAGTTTTGCACAAATGAAGGCTGACTTAAATTAAAGCATAAGTTTTGTAAACAGCAGAATATTTTTTTTTTTTTTGTCAATTCTTTTTTTTTAACTGCTTAAAACAGAATGCTGTTGATATTAAATTGCTTTGTGAAATAAATAGATGACATTGTTCAATGGGGGATAGTATTCAGCAGACTTACAGTCATTTCACAAAAACTAAAGTTCAAATGACTTAAAAGTTTGGAAAAAGAAATCTTTTTTGTTTTTATTGTTGTTTGGGTGATTTGAAAATAAATTTTTAAGTAAACTGTTCCTCAGAAGTAACCATGTATGTTTCATACAGATGGGGAAAAGATGATAAAACGTCACTAGTATACCTACTGTTGTGTTAAGAACTAGTACTGTAGTTTTCCAAAAAAAAAAAAAAAAAAAAGATTCACTTGATGCAATAATTTTAGCAATTAAAATGGCTTGGATATACTGTAATTTAACAAAAAATGTAAACTTTTTGAATTTATTGCAAACATAGAAGGTTGTATGTAGGGGTTTATTTTTTTTTGCACCCTTACTATAATGCCTTCCTGGCTTTTTTGCCCGTTTTTGCCCATGGCCCTTACCTGGCGGTATAAAGAGGGTTGACTGTACTGACATTTAAATCTCTCTAAAATACAGTGAGTTTCCCCACCCCCCCCCCCCCCACAGTGCGTTCGGTGGTGCCTGTCATTCACAGAGATGCGTTCATCTCAGTGACACAGAACACAGACAGGCTGTAGAGATACAAATTAATTAACAATGTTTATACACTGATCAGTACTTGTTTCTTTTAAACTGTTAAAATATAATAGTGCTTTACAATACAATACTACATGGTTGCTGTAGACTTGCTTCCTTTACTTAACCATGGGATATAAAGCTTTATCTGTCACTTACAGTAGGAGTTAAGCACATATTCCAATCTTACATAAAAACTTTCTTAAACTAACTTAACAATATACAGGTAGTGGTCAAAAAAATTGAAACACCTGGGTAAATGAGATAAATCAAGTATATTGAAAGCAAGGGCTTCCACACAGGTGTGGGTCATGCGTTAATTAAGCAAATAACTTTCCAGTGTCCTTACGGTCATGTATAGAGATGCTGGACAGGCCTGGTTGCCTAGCATCGCTGCAAGAGGAGGTCTCGGTGACCTTGAAAGGGGGGTGATTGTTGGGGCGCGTTTGGTAGGGGTGTCAGTGAACAAGACAGCTCAACCTGCTGATGTTTCACGAGCAACGGTGTCTAAGGTGATGTCGGCATGGAACTCGGAGGGACAGACATCATCATCAAAGGGCAACAGTGGGGTGGAGTGTGCATACTCCAGGCTCGTGATATCCGTGCATTATTTCGAAGTGCAAGGCAAAAGAGACGAGCAGCTGCAGATCAATTGACTGAAAATTTCAACCTGGGGCGCGAGCAGCCAGTTTCATCAAAAATGGTCCACCGAGAACTCCACAGAGTGGGATACGCATAGTCGGGTTGCATTGCACAAACTGCTCATCACACCTGGCAATGCACGTTTGCTCATCAGGTGGTGCAAACAGCACAGGCAATGGACTACTGAGCAGAATGTATCCATGCAGTCTTCAAACTGAAAAATACTCCAGCATACAGTAGGTTTTATAGTTAGGATTAGGAATGATTGCATCTGGCTGATTTACAGAATACAGTAGTCTCTGCGTATATGAACATATCCGAAGAGAACACTTTGCCTAAGGAATACAGTACTGTTTTGTAACATGTAAACTCGTCATCATCAAACATAAATTAAAATGGTGTATTCAAAAGCGACTTGTCATCGCGAGATTGTGTTGAAGCACTGATTGGTTTATTAAATCTTTCCAGTACCGCCGTCATAGCATTCTGACTTCCACGAGTGCACCTCATTGCTACAAAATGGCATGCAAACAAACAGCTAAATGCGCAGCTGTTCCTCTTGTTACAAAATGTTGGAAATTGTTCCATCTCTTGAAAAAAACCTGAATCAGACATAAGTCACCAAGCAATTTGATGTTTCTTGTTCTGGTGAGTTGCTTCGCCATCCTGTTAAATAATGTGCATGTCTTGTATATTGCTGCTGCATTTTTTAACGTGTAAGGGTGCTGTGTTAATTTAATTTGACAGTTTATTAAAGTTAGTTTGTCTGTTATTTTATTATTCTAGTTTGTTAACATACACTTGCCTATTGCTTGTCTTTTACTTTTTCAGTTTATTTCATATGTTGATGCACGTGCGTCATGACAAGTAATGTTTATTTATTTATTGATTGATTCATTCATTCATATTGTGTCTGATGGCTAACTCTGTCTTAGAGAACACTTCAGCTATAAGAACACTTTGCTTGTTTCCCAGGGGTTGTTCTCTTAGCCAGAGACTACTGTATAAATATAATATAATGTAATAACAATAATATAAGTTTCTGGTGGGTTTCTTTTTTTGTTGGCAATGAAAGATTTATCATCCAGAATTACACAACCACGGTAACCGGTAATTCAACCCTATAATGACAAATGTTTTTTTGACTGTGGGTTCTCAGGTTGGTAAAAATGCTTTGCTTTACATTTTCCCTTATATCAGTGTGCTCTTTTTGTTGTGCAATATCTTCACATACAACTGCAAATGTGAAATGGATACTGCTGGGGTAAGGTTTGGTTTCAATATACTTTATTAACTCAACGTGAAATGTACCATAATGTTTTTTATAACCCACACCCTTATATAAATGTAAGCATTGCAGTGCTCAGTACACAGGGTGTATGTTATTAATTTTTATTAATTACATTTTTCCTTGCTATTTTTGAGTTTTATGTAAATTATTATTATTATTATTTTTTTTTTTTCAGGGCTTTCGCTTTGTATATACTGCATGGAATTCTTGTTTTCGGTTAGTTTCTAAAATGCTTTGTGATTTTGTTCTGCCACAATATGTATAGCAACTCGACAGTACTTTCAGACTTAAATTGTACCTTCTTTCCTTTGCTGTCTTCCACAACGAAATCCTGATGGTCATGGGCACAGTCTTCTGGAGTTTTTTGTGCATCTAGGCATTTTTTACATTTCGACGCAATTTCCATTTCTGTTTTAAATTCTCCTTGTCTAACTGTAATATCGCTTTAAATCCCGCAAACAAGCCTCCTAATTGTAATCTCATTTTAAATCTTGCAAATGGAGTCTCCAATAGAAATGTAGGAATTTTCTGCAACTCAATAGTTGGGGTGGGTTTAAAGTATTCACAACGAGTCAATGACAGATACATGTCAGGAAGGAGAGACACTGCAGTTTTTTTTGTAGTTTTTTAAATGGGAAAGGGGTGAAGTCAATGTGAATTGAGTAACCATTTCTGGTGTTTTTCCAGTGTTTATTGGCTATACATCAATTTCATTTTATTTGTGTCGGGTGTTTTATTGTTTTTTTATCGGTTAAAAACAAAGAGGTTAGGCAATATTTAATTGCATCTAAATGCAGCCTCTGCTAATGAAAGGTTAATAAAACCAAACATCCAACAGTATTTTAGTCTCTTTTCTGTCTGTATATATGAAGAAGAAAAACAAAGTTCATGTTTTAATAATTTAAATGTAAATGGTATTTAGACCCATCACAGTCTATTTTGTAGGCTGTGATTAGCCTACTTCCTGTTCTCGCATGGCTTTAAAGCAGGCTATGATAAATATGATTCCACCTAAATAGCATGCTGACTCACTGTGCAGAGATACAGTATCAGGCTGGCTTTCTGGGCGTTCTGGGAGAGGTCAGCTATTGGGAAACGGATGAATGGCCTCCTACAGACTGCAAACCTCTCTGTGCTGCTGAAGCAGATCGGTGCTTCATTACTCTCTTAGCTGTTTAAAACTACCATAATAAGGCAATTAAGCTTAATAATCACATAGACACAGTATTCAGTGCACTGAATGGAAATAAGGGATAGATGTGTTTAAATATAAGTTAGATCAGTTTGTCAAAGTCGTCGTCCCTGGCTCCCGGTACCAGGAAAGAAGAATTCTGTTGCATGCTGACAAGTTGAGACTGTGTAAATGATGTAGGAACCAGCCTTTTTTCTCTTCGTGGGCAATCGCCTTGTCTTTTAAGAAAGCTACTTTATTTCCTGCACCGTGAGGATTCGTTTTGAGTCCCTTTCAGATAAACTGCTTCTGTGTAGCAGTGATGGCGAATGCAAATGTGTCTAATTATTATGGGAGGGAGGCAGTGCAGTGTGTGCAGCAGACAGCTTCTGTTCATTTAACCGCTGAACAAATACTTCTTTCTCTGATGGAAAGCCAGGGCAGACTGCTGAGTTTACATTCAGATCTGGAGTTTTTGATTCATGTTGCTTTATTGAATATCCAGTGCAGGGGTCACTCTGTGTTTGTGTTTTACTATTTCCGTTGTGTGCTGGGATTATTTATTGGCTTGCTTTATTTGTAAACATCATGCTCCTGAAAAAGGGGTTTGTAATCGGGTACCTTATGCCCAACTTATGCCCTGGCTCCATTACTATAAAGCTGAAATCTGTCCTGGTTGTTTTTTTTTTTTTACATCTGCAGCAGCACGATATCCTCGCAGTTTGAATTAGGTTGAGTTTGGAATAGAGGCTGAGCGAAATCGATGCCTCCCAGTTGCTCTGATGGAGGAAATTCCATTATGAGCGGCCACATACAAAAAAAGACTTACCGTATTGCTAGACTAAAAATAACATAGCAGGGACTGCAGGTTGTTATTATTGGCTGCTGTGTCACAAATTGTTACTGTATGTTGACTCGTAATGTGGAAACAGAAATGTCAAATCTTATAACGCTCAAATACTTGGATAACGCACTGGTATGAATATTTCATGAAAAAAAAAAAAACTGGCTCAGTTTTCTTCGGTGTCCACATAACCACTTTGAGATTTGAAACAACCTTTGAATGTTGGAAACTTCATCAGGGTTATAATTATCTTGCACGTACATGTAATGAAAGGCCGACCTCTTAAAGACACCACCCCCCCCCCTCTCCCCCCCCCCCCCTCTCCCCCACTATCGCTCTTTGTTTTCCAAAAACTTTATAACTGAAATTAACTGAACATTTTTTTTTTTGGTTATCTTAAAAAAGCTTGCTATGCAGAACCTGGAAAACACATTAAAATGTGTTGATACAGTTTCTGCAATGATTAGTTGCCTGAGTTTTGCACAGTTTCTGAAATATTCTGTACATCTCCAATGGATTTTAATTGTATCATGCTGAAAAGGAGTTGACATTTCGCTGCATTAAAGTTTTTTTTATTATTTTATTTGTGTTAATTCTGTAGGGACCTACTATACAGTCCACAGCTAATGTTTACAACGACCTCTAGAACAAACTATTTTAATGAAAACACTACATAACCAAAATCTGTCTGTCTGTAACGTTTGTGTAGTACAGTGTATCCTGTACTAAGCCGATTACTTGATGTTTTTTTCTAAAGGGTGTTTGCCATTTCCACAAAGATGTGTGACAATGTGATCTCCTTGTTACAGATTACTGTAATTTTATGAGAGCAATGTAGTTTTTTTGGTTTGTATTTGAATCACTTGTTGTTATATACATAGGGGTGTCAATTAAGAGGCTATACAGTATATGATCCCGTGGTAAATGTTAGTGTTAAGGGCTTTCAAACATACACCACCACACAAGCATGGAACCACAAAATCAATACTTCATCTCCCATTCGAAATTATAAGAATGTATTTTCCGTTTGCGTTTTTGTGCATTACTACTGCTTGCAACAGCTTCGATCACTGCAGCGAGCAATCTTCTTCATGAGAATCCCCTGAAGATGCTGACTGCTTAGCAAAAAAACTTCCGATTGACGACTGACTTGCTGTCAGTGTACACTCTGCACTAGGTATTAATTGTTATGCTTAAAAAACAAACTTTAAGGGCATCCCTGTTAAACCAGTGCACAAAATAACAAAAACAGAACGTTAAATTAGGCGACTGCAAAAAGGAGTTAAAAGTAGGATCGGGGATGAACAATTCACATTTGTCAGCTCTGTTTTAAATAAAATTTAAAGGGACCAGAATTAGGCTCAGGCAAGATATGAAGGTAAAAGCAAAGATTGTTTTGCAATTAACAGCTTTTTCTGAGTTTAATTATGAAACAAAAAAGTGTCACCTGATTAAAAATAAACCCCAAAAACTTCAAGCCCTACTTGTGTGTGTGTGTGTGTGTGTGTGTGTGTTTGCATTTACTTTTTCCAAAATACTTGTTTTATTTCTTAGCAGTATGGACCTCTGTTAATATGGGGCATAACACATTATTTTAAAATAAAATACAGAGCATGGTGGGATACTATCATATTAATTTTCAGTGTTCATCGCGTTGCTTGGAACTGTAACCCGAACTATTCTAATAACATTAGTGTGTGTACTTATTACGCCTGACTAAACATGAAACAGTACTTCAGTGTGGACTCTAAAGTTTGAGCTGGATTAATTAAAACGTTTTGAGTACAGTTCTCTAGATCCTTTATGTACTGTGGACAGGGCCTAAAAGTAAATATCCTTAATATTGCTGGTAAAGCAAAATATGAGGTTTATTGCTGCCACCTACAGGGCTGGAGTGTACCTCAATCAATGCTGTTATATTGCAGAACAGTTTCTTTTGCCTTTTTAAACAAGCATGTATTTTATGGCCATTGCTGCAGTGAAATAGATTACCACGAGTATGCATGCCTGCGTCCCTTTCCATTCTGTGCGTCCAGTGAACGCAAGACCCAGCATTTTTTCGTCCAGTTGATTTTTTTTGCGTCCAGTACACAAAATATTGCGTTAACGTGACCTCTGTTATAGTACAATTATAATTGGACATGGTGTATTCGTTTTATTTAAAAAAAGTGTAATCTTAACTGCCGCTAACAAATAGTAAGTGTTGACATGCATTGCATGATGAGTGTTATGTTTTTGTAAACTGTTTTCACAGAGAAGCAATCAGGAAATGACAGATGTAAACAAACACTATTCAGTGTGTAAAATAAATGTCTCCCACTGAAATTTATACTCTTGTTTATGTTATTACAGAGGGGCAATGATCAGGCTACTCTATTGTTTGTGTGTGAGTGACTGGAGAGGTTCAATCCCTGTGTGCTGACTGGGGAAGTGACCTGTGCCAAAGTAAAACCATGGCACTCATTGTCCAGCATTGCATTATTTTTACTGTTATGCAGATACATTGAACTAGCTTCACAGCTGATGAGTGATATAGCAAAGTGTGGGTGTTGTTCAGTCTCTCCCTTTTGAACAGGCTTTAAAACAGCATCAAACAGATTGATATCCTGCTTATGTTTTTGCTCATTATTTAAATGCTGCAGTGGAATAGAAAGAGTAGACTGTGTAAAATGGATTGTATAACGGCACCTACTGTAAGATGAATGAACTAATTAGACGTGTATGGCACAAATTATATATATATATATAACTTTACTCTAGTGGTTCATCATATTACCACAACCCCCTGTTGGAAATGCAGTCTTATTACCAGTATGCATAATTGTACTTTATTCCATACATCAATAGATGTTGAAAACAGTACTGTTAGGAATGACCCATTTGGTATCTCATATTATTTCAGTTTGAAGTGTTCAAATTTGTTGCTGCTCATGCTACTATTATTGCCAGTGGCATTCATCTAGCGTCTTATACGTTTGACAGTACAGTTAAGTGTTTAGCTTATGTACTTAAAACAGGAACTTTGATTCAGTGAATATGCATGTCCTTCCTTCAGACATATAAGAATGATTTATGTGGTGAGCAACTTGCAGGCGGTCACCGCATAAATCAGGCGTTTTTTCTTCTCTGAAGGAGCAAGGCCAGCCTTTCACTGTTCTGACATAATGTTTGTATTTGGGTTTGGAACACAAACTCTACAGCAGGAAGTCTACAGAGATTGCACTGAGGCAAGTCTAAGAAATTGTGTACTGCCCTGACAAAAGAGGCATTGTTTTATAAAGGAGCTGTATCCAGTTTCGAGTGTCTGTCTGTGCTTGAGGTGGGTGTGTGGATTGAATCGCCCCATTTCAGCAGCACAGCTAGGACATTCCTATGAGACACTGGAGTCCCAAGCGCCAGGAAGTAATACTTTTCAAGGGGATTTGTAAGTAGGTGGCTCTGGCTAGTTTACCAAGTTAATGACACATATGGAAAGACTGATGTCATCGATTTCTTTGAAAAACAAGTATAAACCCAGGATCCTGATTTTTCTCACTGGAAAACTGCAGTAGTGAACTGGGTTTTAACACTAGAACCACCACAGCAGTTATTTTAATAGTTTGAGGTTTTCAAATTTAAATTACTCTACGTGTCTGAAAGTTATGCGGTTGTCCGTTTATGACTTTTCCTAAATACATGTATTAAATACCCTGACAGTGTTTGAAAGGCAGGATCATGAAAATAAGGAAGTTGTAATCCCGCCCACCTAGAACCACCAAAGCAGTAATTTTGACTGCCTTTTTTAATACATGTTTTGTAAGCAGAATAAGTAGAAAGTGTGTTAAAATAACCATAGATACACATAGCAGAGTATGAAGCAGTAAGGGTTGTGACATTATTCAGTATTAATATAATAGCTGCCTGGGTGGGCTTTTACATAGACAAATACACATTCTGTTTAAAATAGACTTAAAGCAACACTATTCAATAAGCTGTTTCGGGTCTTAGTTTACTCCTTAGGGGATGTTTAATTATGATTACCCTCTAATGAAAGACTGTTTCACAGAGTTATAACCCTATAAATGATGCTACAATACAAGTGGAGTACCTGTTGCCAGATATTTAAGCAGCAGTGCCCTACAATCATGTTCAATTTCGCACTAAACTAGAGCTTTCCCATTTTTTAAAAATATATATACACTGAACAAAAATATAAATGCAACATGCAACAATTTCAAAGATTTTACTGAGTTACAGTTCATATAAGGAAATCAGTCAATTGAAATAAATTCATTAGGCCCTAATCTATGGATTTCACTTGACCTTGGAATACAGATATGCACCTGTTGGTCACAGATACCTTAAAAAAAAAAAAAAAAAAAAAAAAAAGGGTAGGGACATGGATCAGAAAAACAGTCAGTATCTGGTGTGACCACCATTTGCCTCATGCAGCGCAACACATCTCCTTCGCATAGAGTTGATCAGGCTGTTGATTGTGGCTGTGGAATGTTGTCCCACTCCTCTTCAATGGCTGTGCGAAGTTTCTGGATGCTTTAATGTCAAATACAGAGACCTGATTTCATATACAAACAGTGGGAGAGAGACGCTCATCATGTTGGGGGGAATCTTCAAACATCTTTTCCTTGAACAAACACCAGAAGCCATTCCAGTCAGAGGTTGTTGAATGCTAGTGGTATTTGATTGCAGATTGGGCAGACAGGGAATGCATCATTGCATTTACAAACCACAGTAAGAAGCTGGAACGTGGTTTAATGTTGGACTGCAAAACATTTCAACTGTGTAGGCGCAATAAAAGAGCAGAGTTATGAAGGAAAGCTCAGTTGAGTACAGAGAACACTGGATGGGCAATCAGAAATAAATGATGCATTATTTGAGTATTCTTAAAAGGAAATTAGATTTATACATGCTGAGATCCAGTGAAATAAATGCTTTAGCTCAAAGTTTGCGCTGACCCTGAATATCTCCAAGGAGTTCAAACTACCTACTGTAGCCTATATATGGTAACTAATGTTTTATTATGCGTGATTCTCTTTTTGGTAGGCTTCCGTCCATACATTGAGGGTAGGAAGATGTTTTGGATTTAAAGTTTCTTAACTAACAAAAATAATTGATTTGATCCTTGTATTAATGCTTGACCCTTCCCTCCATCTATATATATATATATTAGCTACTTCAGTACTTCCAAGGTTTTCTGCCATTGCAATTTATTTAATATGCTTTGGCTGATATAGTTTCCTCAAATAATTCTTGATATGTTCTTCATGTATAAAATGCATAGGGTTTTGTGTTACAATTTTGATTTATTTCCTTGTTGGGATTTTCACTTTTTTTGGTGTCGCTGCCCAAATTGCAGTGTTTTATTTGGACATTTTTTTACTGTTCAGAATGTTAATCTTTAGGAAATTATGAATGCTGTAGTAGCCCTACAGGCAAGCAGCTGAAATATGCACCCACCAAAGCCCTCCAAGGTTTAGCTTTTATCTGACAAGGAAAGAGGTGGACTTTGGAGGAGGGTTCCGACTTTGCTGGCTTTGGCTCCGGAGTGGCTCTGGTAGCTCAGCTCCAGCCCCAGGCTGGCTCCAGAGCTGATGGGGATACCCTGCTCCAGCTCCAGGCTGGCTCCAGAGCTGATGGGGATACCCTGCTCCAGCTCCAGGCTGGCTCCAGCAGCCCCTTTTCCAGCAGCTCCGGAGCCGCTCTAGTGCAGCTCCACACTGCTACTCCAGCTGCTTTTAGCTGATTCTGACTCCTGCTTCGGTTCCAGAGCCACTAAAACCTCTAATCAGTAATGTATTTTTTTGAATATCATGGTAGCATCCTAATTAAGTTATTTTTATTTAATTGTTCAATCAGTTTAAACTTGTCTCTAGAAAACAAAAATGTGAAATCTTGTTTTAAGACAAAGTTCTATGAATCTAAACTGTATTCACCTTGGATATTAGGGACCTACAAAGCAGGCGCTGGGATGGTCAAAAGAGGCCATAAAAAAATGTCATTGATTGCTTACGTATGGTTACATAATATGGCAAATAATTCTAAGAGGGTAGTAACATTTTGAGACCTGTTGTTGTTGTTATTATTATTATTAATTTTTTTATGGTACATTTCTCAGTCTTGTAATAATGTGTAATAATATGCAACACAATTAACTAGTACAGCAGATTACATTTGAATAAAGAAAAAATATGTGGAATAATTGAGTGCTGGGATTAATATCCAAACCAAAAAAAAAATACATTATTACATGTTTACATTACATTTAATAATTCAAAGGGGAAAAAATGTTTTGTCAGTCAGAAATGATACAGTTGACAGAAATGAGAAATACGTGTCGCAACCTGTTTTGCCACGCACCGATTTACCACCTTGCCAGAAGTTGGCAACAGTTTCTAAATAGGAAAAATAGTACTGTGTGGGATTTCTATATATGTAAAAAAAGATCAACACAGCCACTGTTGGTCCCATATTTACTTCTGGCTGTCAATAAAACATGTCCTGATTAGGCTGCACACTAGCTGCCAAATAGTGATCTCTACACACAGTGACAGGAATTATTAAAAAAAATATGCGTTGTCTACTTTGTTTTACCTGAAGTGCACACTTTTTTTATAATTTTTTTTTAATTTTTTTTTTTTTTATAACATAACTACTGTATGACATCCTTTGTTTTGCAATTAATTCCTCAGGGTAAAGTCAGGACTTTCTTACTTCTGGGATATATTCAACTTTAATATTCTTACATATAATGACTTTGATAACATTTGAAAATTCCATGTTTGTTCCAGCAGTATAATACATATGTTACATGGAAAAAATCTGTATAATATAAAGTGCAGTATCCAGTCATGTGATACAAATTACTGTAACATACATTATACATTTCATTTAACGGTCTGTCTGTCACACACTACATTGTAAATATGATAATTGCCTTGATTTTATACCAGCCTTGACCAAGCTTTTATTTTATTATTCAATCCTAGCCTCCCACGTATGTTTTGGATTGCATTTAACTACAATCTTTCCCTCACTGTCCACTTTTTAATTGTAAGGACCCTCTCTATATGTTTGCAATGGTTTTCATAAAAGGTAACCGCTGCAGATACTCTAGTTTTGGACGACTCCTTATACATATTATGTACATTAAAGTACTTCTGTATTTACATTTAGTTATTTTATATACTTATTTAATTTGTTCATTCAAATGTTTGAACTGAATTTAGGAATATTTTTTTAAATGTGAAAAGCAGGTTATAGTGGAGCTGCTCCGTCTCCATGCTCTTGGGTGCTCCAGTACACTCAGAAAATTTGACCATAATTGCAGAAACTTAACCTGCACTTTTCAGTGTAAAATCACATTACTACTGTAATGCAGTTCCTGTCCCTGTGAGTCACACTCCACTTCAGGCATTACTGACTGGGAGAGGCTGTCTGAATACTGCTTGATCCTGTGAGCTGCCTCTATTGTCATTAGGATGACTACTGTGTACATAATGATATGAAGAATACACATCACCTGCTGATTTGTACACTTTATACCAATGTATACATTCTGGTTTGATTTCAGTATTGTAATAAACATATAATTTTTTCTATACAGACATCCTCTATAACAGTGAAGAATTCTTCATGGACTGGGATATCCATATCACCCTGACAGACTGAAACTAGAGGCAATGGAGTTGCAATAGACCACAATGGATTGGTGGACTCGGATCCTGGCCTGTAGATGAACTTCAGATTGACAGAGAAATACTGCAAAGACAGGTTTTGCATCTGGTTTGATTCTGAGACTGCCAAAGAGCTTGGAGGCTGGTAAGTGATCTGCCATTATTAGCAATTTGATTGTGGAACACAACAGCTTTGGTTGTGAAGGATAAGCAAACACAAGTAGATATTCTCAATTATGCTCTATATAATACAATAAATACGCTCAAGCCCTACAGTGATGCAAGAGTCATTGACAGCCACATGTGAGTCAGAGACTGATGAAAGCATGAATGTCGTTGAATGGGGCTGCAAACAGAGCTGCTATTGATTTGTGCTGTATGGATGCTGTGCTTGTACGCATTTATGGTACCATTGATTTGGTCAGAAGAGTAAATTCCCTTCAAGAGCCATAGGAGAAATGTGCAGTAGATGGTGATTTTTAAAAACAACACTTTAATACAATTTGTTTGAGCCATTGAAGGTGTGTTTTTTCCATGGTAAACCATAGCAAATGTCCATAATGGTGTACAGTTCTACTTTTATTAGACACCACATTGTGTTTGTTGGCTTTCCAGTCTTTTTTTGCACTGACTGTGTGGGACTGTATCTTGGGTGATTATTTAATTATACCATGTCTTAGTGAGCATTCATTTTATAACTAAATAAATATTAGGCCTATTACGTGGTTATCTTTCTTGATGTATTTACTTTTTTGCTTTGAGAGGTGCTTCAGCTTTCTCCAGTTACCATTAGGTAACTTCAAATATACAGCCCATGTTTCCTTTTGTAGACTGTTGTGCACTAGATGGTGCTGGCACATACTAATATAAAGACACTGTCGCTGCTCTAGCCCTACATTGCATATGTCTATGGCAGGCAACTAGATATGGTCTATAGTACTGTACATTGCACTTAGTGAAAAATGCAATACAGTCTGGCTGTTCGGCCGCTGGGGTGATCGAATAGGGCCATCAGAGGAAGTGTAACTATTTATAAATTCAGGAGTGCGGAGTGAGTCGCCCAAAATAGCAGCCGTCTGCTTGGACTGGAGTGCTGTTCCAAGTGCCTGGAGTTCTTTTAACTACGACTGGCAGCCTCAGAGGGCACAAGGTAATGAGCCAAGAGGAAGAAACATTGGGGGGGGGGGGGTAACCTTTTATACCCCTTCACTTGACGCTATTGATATCGTGGCATGACCCTGACAGTGTATGGAAAATGGGAATACTAGCAGACAACAATGTGATGTCAGAGTTCCTGTTTCTTTTGCATGCAGAGTACGTATTGGTTTGTGTACTTGTTTTACATAGCAAATTCCTGCCTGTTGGCCACCAAAGTGCGGGTTCTGAATTTTTTAGTTTTGCTTTGCAATTTTAGATTTGATTTGGTTATGAGGGGTTGACCACACACTGTCAGTAGGGTGTTGGGACACCATGGAGAGACACAAAGCTTAGCAAGTTGTTCAGATTGTTCTGAAGCAACAAATATCCATTCCGCATGTTTAAAGTTTTAATACATTGTTGCAAGGCTGTTATGTTTGTTTATCTTAGACAATCTAAATATTTTGGATTTTAAAATTTCTCTTGCAAATAAAATGCTTTCGGTTGTAGTGTATATATCACTAGACATTTGGCAGACTTTTAAAGGCTTAAACTGAGTGAAATAAGCTGGTAATCAATGATTGGCATAAATCAAAAAATAAACTCGAGCGCAATAAGCTATCTGTGACTTACGGCAACAATCAAAATATGCACACAGTAGCGGAATTCAGATCTATTTTGTTCTGCAAGTCATCTTCATGACCCAACTGTTCCACGTTTGATTTTGAAACCTGAACTTTACAGTTGTAGTCAAAAGTTTTGCTTTTGTGGATGAGGAAAACTAGTTACAAGAAATAGATTAAATTATTTATGACAAGGAAAATGAAATTAATAACTAGTTGAGGTAGCTTTAGCAATAATAACCTCTTTTAAATGATTAGGATATTTGTCAGTGAGCTTTTCACATGATTCTTTAGTGATTTTTGACCATTCTTCGATGCAAAATTGTGCCAGTTCATTCAAATTCAGAAGACTTTTCTTGTGCACAACATTCTTTAACTCATACCAAAGATTCTCAATCTGAAGTAGATTTTGATGTATCTTTTGGTATGCTATGGAATTCATTTGACCATGTATTGGAACTACATTTCCTGTGCCATTAGAGAAAAAATAAGGATATTACCACCTCCATGCTTGACAGTAGGTATGGGGTTCTTTTCTTTGTACGCCTCACCAGACTATCTAAATGTAACGACTGTCAGCTTTGCCAAATAGCTTGATTTTTGTTTCATCACTCCACAAAACCTTTGACCAGAACTCATATCCATCATTCAAATGCTGTTTTGCAAACTTCAAGTGATTGTCCTTGTGACTTTTTCCTAAGAGTGGCTTTTTCCTTGGCCTGCGACCATTGAAACCTTGACCATGCGATACTCGACCTATTTGAAAGGAAACCCCAGTCTGACTTGGAGCCAATTCACTTTGAATATCTTTGGCAGTCAAGCGCAGATTGTTATTAACCTTCCTCACAATTCTTCTACTTTTTCTTGGTGAAAGAACCTTTTTTCTTCCAGACTGTATTTAATAGAAATAATAGTTATAATTGGGATACTCAAATGCTTGGAAATCTTCTTGTATCCTTCTCCAGCTTTATGACAATAAACAATTTCCTGCCTAAGGTCTTCAGATAGCTCTTTACTTTTTCCCCATATTGACTTATTGGTAATGACAGCAATCATCCTATGTCTAACCCTTTTATACTCTCTAAGAATGTTCACGTACCACCCATTTTCTAGACTTTTCTAGAATTAGGTTCTGCATTATCATATTGAAATTTCTAGCATGCTGTAGACAGTACTATCATAGCATCAAAGGGTATGAATACTTTTGAATTAGCATTTTTGGAGTTTTCCAAAAAAACTTTTTTTTTTCCCCCTCATCCACAAAAGCAAAACTTTTGCTACAAAAGATCCTTCCTAAAATTCTTTGTTTTCGAGAAATTTCTAGAAATTATACATTTCCATTGGGGTATGTAAATCTTTGACTACAACTGTATGTGGCATTTTTCATCCACACATGGGTATATTCGTAATTTCCTTTAAGAAGTGTTTATCGGCAGGTATTAAATACATCCATTCATTGAAGTGTTAATTTCAGTTACAGCCTCAGTACAGCAATACTGCACTACAAATGTTAGTGCCCTGGCTGAGAAGGAAATTATCTTCCAGTCCGCTTATAAAGCACTCAAAGCAGAAGTTGTACTTGATCGGCACTCCATTGACATTCAGGACATTACCGATGCCTATACAGCGCATAGTAGTTTTAATTAATTTTTGCCCAAGTTAGCGGTTTTACCTAAGAGTGCTTCCATGTACCAGATAAACTGCATAACTGAGTTCTGTATCCCTCAGCTTTGCAACTCAGCCAGGGTTTACATAGAAATGTGCTGGAAGTTGATAAAGGCAGTGCAAGTAATTTACTGTGAAACATGGTCTCGACACCAAGTTTTCCAGCATCCTTTGCATCATTTGTTAACAATTGTCGGTTCACACAAAACAAAAACAAAGAATTAAGGAGACTAATAAACTATGACGAGTCTGGCTGCAAATTTAAAAATATCTTTTGACACAGCTAGCAACATCCCCTGTTTGAAATGAGTAATCACCAGTATAGAGGGAGAGTATGAGGGAAATGAAAAGTAAGATCAGTGTTAGGAGTGCAATGAAAGGTTGATTGTGCTGAGGAATAATGCACTGTATGTTGAACACTACCAACTACTATTGTATAGGAGCTGAAAAGTCCATTGCTTTGTGCCCTCGATTCTGGTGGTTTTTATGACTGTCCGGTTTGTTAAAAAGCCTTTGCTGACATCTTAATCCAAGAGAGTATTATCTGATCTTTGCCAACACCCAGATGCACATAACAAACTGTATAGGAGACATATAGAAGGGCAAAGGTGTCTACACATGAGTGCTGGTTCCAGTTTGATGGCTTTGGGTGATATAGACTTATAGAGGAATAGTACTACATGATTATGTAGACTATAGTGGGTGCTGTATGATGGCCACTCTGACCTTAAGGTCACTTCCATCTGGTACAAAGACATTTCAGATGGATGCATCACATCAATATCAAGGTCTGCTAATATATTATAGACTTCTCTGGGTCTTTCAGCCAATCAGAGTGCATGTTTCAGCTTCAATATTCCACATTGTTCATTGTTCTATAATCCTGTATTATATTGTGTGTATTTTTCTAAATGTTTTGCTGTTAATTTTTTTTTTTTTTTTCAAAATGTAAAACAAAAATTACTTTAATATATATATTTATCAGAAGCCGAGATTATGAGCACAGTGTAGTAGATTGTAATGACTTTAAGTCATATTCTACTATAGAAAGACCACTTTGGTCTCACAGTCACTGATATTCAGAAAAATCATGCATTACATTAAGACTGAAATCTCCTGATCTGTGTAAATACCATTTACCACTGGTCTCTCTAAAATGATGCAGTTAGTGCAGTAAGATGCAGTAAACTGAAGTTCATTTTAAGTTTGGGTACCCTGTGTTACATTCAGTCTGGCATTAAAAATGCCTCAGTCTCTGTGAGTTCTGTTGATTGCACTGAACGATTTTCAGTTTCTGGTTGCAGCAAAACTCTGGCCTGTTTGATTATAATAACACTGGATGTTGGTATAGTCTGAATATGTGAACTTGTGAAACTCTCCTGTGGCTTTCTTTAGCTGCCCAGGGTCAGTTGTCATGTACAGGTGTGGTTACTTTAACTTGCCTTTGAAAACAGCCTGACTGATCCATTCCACTCTAGTTGACTTTCCCTCCTAGCCTGCCGGAATGAAAAGCTCGCTATTGGTCCCCTGCCAAAATGAGCTCAGAAAGGATGCTTTAACTGGGAATCCCTTGTCTTGAGGTAGTACTCTTTCACTTTCTTGTTCACTGTTTTTTGGCGGGACTAGATGCATGGTAACAGAATACAAATACATATGGATCAGGTTTAGCAAGCCATTGCCAGAGTGCAAAGTTTATAACTATTTCTTTATAAATGGCCATATAGAAATAATCGATAAGTGCACACGTAAGTTATAATATACAGTTGAGCGCTTGTGGACTTTCACACACAAATAAAGAATCCCTAGTAAATCTGATGAGTTGAATAGGATACAGAACAGAGTAGGAACCATCCTCTGTGATTGCACCCTTTTACAACAGTGGCAGTACACCGTAGTAGCAATCATATCAGTTACAGTGCAAAAAAAAATTGTGTTAAAAAATCATGGGTGGAGGAAAGAATGAAACTGGAAAGGAAAAAGGTCAGTGTTATTCTCAAAGTGGCATAGAGGAGGAAGGGTGGACTGCTGTGTACACTGAATCGTTAAATAATCACTGTGGTTCCACCCTGTTCCTACAGGTTTTACAATGCCTGTGGCTCTTAGTACTGTTAGCTGACCTGGCTTGAGTGTACGGAAAATCCACGTTGTTATACTGAAGCCTCATTTGTTGCATGGTGTATAAGTGGGGTGTAGGAAAATATAAGCACCTGCCATACCACTGTCAATAGGATGCATGGGCACCATGGACAATGTGAGTGTAATCCACTGAAGCATTCTTTAATAATTTCCCCAAGTTGGGCGAATCTCCAGTGTTCTCCAAAATGGCAGTGTGACGGGGTGTGCCCCGCCCCTATGTTTATTTGTGTTAAAATTCTCCATGGGAATGTGACTGGAGCAGTCTGTTGAATGCATGTTAAAATGATTAATTAAAGCTCCAGGCACGGGGATACTGTGTTCACGGGTGGTAGTGGGGAGGAAGAGGACAGAGTTTATGTAGCTGTATTTATGTTTTGAAAGCGGCGGCTTGGACTACAACCACAGAGATAAAAACATACATATTAGTGTTTTGGTCACTGTTTTACTGTTTGTTCCTGTGTTTTGTTTGTTTGTTTTATTATTTATAATTAAGGTGCACAAACGCATGTTTAAACCTGCAGCTTCCTTGTGTCTGAGTCTCCTTCCTGGTAGAAACAGCTTGCCAGGGACGTCAGTGCCAGAGGCAGATAAAGTAAGGACATATCGATTCACATTTAACACTGGAACAATGCTGTGTGAAAATTGTGAGAGGGTTTCCTACATACATGCAGGTATTTCTAATGTATTCCCACTGCTATTACTTAAACAGCAGGTCTAGATCTAACAAGACAAGGCTCCTCCGTGTTGATCAAGTACTACTGTAGCGGTCAGATTAGGACAGGCAGCAGTAATCCTGATTATCTGCATCCTGTGATCAGAATTCCATGAAGTCATTTGCAGAGGTGGAAATCGTTCCAATTTCTTCTGTGTTGTGGTAATTTGGTCAATCATTATTATACAGTTCAAGCCAGTTGCAAGTTTGCAGTGTTATGGTGTACTGTATAGAAACAAATACAAAAATAAACATATCTATGTTATTAGCCTGTTCTTAAATGAATGCCATACTGTTAACATAATGTTTGGTGGTGTGATTTGTATAGAGTTTAAACTATATTAATCTGTTGAAAATTGTAATTATGGGCTGCCACCTGGTGGCTTTAGGTATGTCATAGCAGAAAGGATTTTGCTGTGATTTCTCTGTACTGTATTGTAACAAATTAACAGAAGAGGGGGCTTTACTACACAATCTTGGTGCAGCTTTTCATATGGACTTTCATCATCATAATAAAGTAAAAAAAAAACTTTTCAGGCCACTTTTTAAATAGTTAATGTTTCTTTGTAAAGTTGTTCCCTTGTCACAGACATAAAATGACAGAGTAAATCTGTTGTATAGAATGAAAATCCACAGGGTTATTCCTTGTCAACTCAAACAGAGCTTCCCATCCCAAGATTTAGATTTTGCTTATATTGTATAGTGGAAGATCTGCATACAGAAAGTCAGTTTAATTCTGAGCACACCTAAGCAATTTGAAAGTGATATCTCTAATACTTTAGAAGGATCATGCACTTAAAAATCACTCAGGAGGAATTGGACAGTACTAAAGAGGTGGTACTTATTTTGCATGAATTCTACAGAAGACTGTGGCAAAGTGGCTAGTGAAAGGGAACAGGTGTAGCGGTGATGCGATGCAGGAGTGACAGGCAGACAACAGTTTCCAGTGAAAAGGTGCCTTTATTTATAATCCTGGTCTGGTGACCGTAAAATAATAAATCCCCGGCGATACACAACAATATGTAAAGCGCGGAGATAACAAAACAGGACACTTTCCATCACATATCCCACCGCTCAGAGTCGAGCCGAAGGAACACTCTGCTAAATCTACGTTCCCCATTACTCCCCCCTCCCGGGAAAAATGATCCGCATTTTGGTGGTCTTTCCCCGCACGGTGTACATGAAGGGCTGCAATGCCAGATACCACAGAATTATCTGGGCATTGCTGTCCATTGTGCTTAACCACTTGAGTGGGGCGTGGCCTGTGATCAGATCAAATGAGTGTCCCAGAACGTAGTATCATAAAGAGTGAGTAGCCCATTTAATGGCTAAACACTCTTTTTCAACTACGGAGTAGTTGCGTTCCAGAGGTAACGGTTTTTTACTCAGGTACAATATCGGGTGCTCTACTCCAGCTACTTTTTGGGACAAGACTGCACCCAAACCTACATCCGATGTGTCTGTGTGGAGGATGAATCTCTTGGTGAAATCCGGTGTGATAAGAGTGGGGGCCTGGCAAAGTGTACGCTTAATAGTATCAAACGCTCCCTGACACTCAGCTGACCATTTAATTAAATTTGGAGCACTCTTTTTGGTGAGGTCGACTAACGGGTTAACCACTGTGGCGTACTCGGGGATGAAGCAGCGGTAATAACCGGCTAAGCCCAGTAGTGACCTCACCTGAGTCGAGGTTTTGGGGATCGCTGCATCAACCAAAGCCTGGATTTTGGCGACTACAGGTCTCACCCTTCCATTCCCCATTAAAAATCCCAAATATTGAGTCTCTGTTTTGGCAAACGCACATTTCCTCAAGTTAGCTGTCAGCCGGGCTGCCCTTAGAGACTGAAGAACGGCTGTAACCCTAGCCAAATGCTCTCGCCAGGTGGAGCTGTAAATCACCACGTCATCAATATACACTGCTGTATATTCATGATGTGGGCTTAAAACCTGGTCCATCAGTCTCTGAAAGGCAGCGGGCTCACCATGTAGCCCAAACGGCATGGTTTTAAAGTGGAATAGCCCTTCTGGTGATGAAAATGCGGTTTTCTCTCTGGAGCTGCGGGTTAAAGGGATTTGCCAGTATCCCTTCGTCAGGTCCAGAGTGGAAATAAACCTCACTTTTCCCAGTCTGTCTAAAAGTTAGTCGACCCGAGGCATGGAATATGCATCGAACTTAGCAATAGCATTCACCTTTCTGAAATCCACACAGAAGCGGTTGGTGCTGTCTTTCTTAGCCACTATGACGATCGGACTGCACCACTCGCTCCTGGAAGGTTCAATCACCCCAAGCTCGAGCATATCCCATACCTCTTTGCGAACGCCACTTCGTCGACTTTCCGGAATCCGGTACGGTCTCTCTCGCACTGTGACACCTGGTGGAGAGATAGTGTCATATTCAACTAAGTTTGTTCTGCCGGGCACGTCAGAAAAAACATCTCTGAACGCCTCAATAAGCTTACGCAGCTCTCTTTGCTGATCCGGAACCAATTATTCCCCCATAGAAATCGCTCTTGTGCTCTGGGGTCTCTGGACAGGGACCTAAATCATCCTCCATATTGCCTGGGGCTATAAATAAGACCTCCCTTGCCTGCCAGGGCTTTAACAAATTGACATGATAAATTTCACTTTCATTTCGGCGATCGGGCTGTCTAATTTCATAATTTACTTTCCCTATAGCCTGAATCACCTCATATGGCCCCTGCCATTTAGCACACAGCTTCGATTCAGATGAGGGAAGTAGCAGCATTACCTTGTCCCCTGGTGGAAAGGTTCAAATTCGTACATTTTTGTTGTAATGCTGCTGTTGTCGGTGCTGAGCCGATCTGAGGTTGTCTTGGGCCAAACGACAGACCAAATCCAGGCGATCTCGTAGTAGGAGCACATACTTCACTACATTTTTAGACGAGCCTTTGTGCTCCTCCCACCCCTCCCTCAGCAGGTCGAGGATGCCGCGAGGCTGCCGGCCGTACAGGAGCTCAAAGGGGGAGAACCCTGTTGAACTCTGCGGCACTTCTCTCGCCGCAAAAAGGAGGTAGGGAAGAAGCGATGCCCAATGTTTCTGCTCCTGTGTTATGAATCGCCTCAACATCGACTTTAAGGTCTGATTAAAGCGTTCAACCAAACCATCCGATTGTGGATGATAAACTGACGTCCTGATGGTATCGCATTGCATAATCCACCACTACTAATATATGCGTATACCCAAAGTCAGAAGGTAGCAAAGGGCCCATTATGTCCATTGCAATGCGCTCGAAAGGAGTGGAAATAATGGGCAGTGGGACCAAAGGGGCGGGGCACACTCGACCCGGCGCTACTCGCTGGCAGTCTGGGCATGTGGCTACATATTGACACATCAGTATGAAGACAGAGTCAATAGAAATCTAGCCAATATTCGTTCCCTCGTCTTCTCGGCTCCGAGGTGCCCCACAAAAGGGATATCATGCACCAGCCTCATGTCCGACAAGACGGGGGAACCAACAATTGTTACAGGCTGTCCTGTGCCCGCGGCTAGGTTTACTCTATACAGTAATTGCCCCTTTATACTGAAATGTGGATATACTAGCGCCCCAGCACCATCAACATCCTTACCTTCAATGGACCGGACCTGCCCCCAAGCGTGCACAAGTGACGGGTCGTTCTGTTGGCCCCACACTAGGTCCACGCTTGAGTACCACGGGTCCGGTACATTGAGAGGGGCTGGAATAACTTCTGCCCTAGTCGGTCCAGTAACCTCGCTCTCTCGGTCGCACTGCGTTCCTACTCCCTTCGACTGGCGTTTGTTACCATTACAGCACTCTCCCACCAGACCCCAGCCTTGTCTCAAAGACGCTCTCTCACATTTCGCGGTCTGTCTCTCCTTATTTGTTTTTCTAGGACGGAAGAGGGGAAAACATTTCAGGGTGAAAAGGAAACATCACCAATCCATTCCTTTTTTTTCTGCCACGTTTACGTGTGTGGCTGAGACTGCCATTGTTTGCACTAATTCTTTGAATTTTGGCCAGTCTCTGCCCAGAATAACTGGGTGTGGCAACCTTTCCGCCACCCCGACTACAAGGTGACGTTTTATCGGTCCTACCGATAAATATACTTTGTGTGGGGTATGCCGCCGTGTCTCCATGGATACAGGAGAGGGCCACCTGACCTTGTGGCCGCCACGACACACCGCCCAGGAGAGCTGTCCTAATCAAGGTTTGCTCGCACTTTGTGTCCACTAACGTGTGGGTTTTCACATTTCCCAAAACGTCGTCAATCAGACAAGGCCCCTCCCGACCATTTTCCCCACGCTTACCTGCTTCAGGTGCCCAATTGCACGTAACCACATCACACCCCATGGCAGAGGGGCATGACCTGGCCTGATGTCCCGGCTAGTTGCACCTGAAACAGATAGGAGGGACAGAGGGGGCATAGGTCAGAAATCTGTCCCGCTGCTGGTATGGCAACGGGGCAGGGGCAGCACCTCTACCCCAGCTGGGGGCCAACCTTGGTCTCCATGGGGGGGAGGCAAGGGGGCCCAATGGGGTCAGTGCTCTAGGAGGTCTGGGTCCCAGGAACGAGGGGGGTGGTGGTGTTGGAGGAGAGGGAGGGAGAGGTCGGCTGCTCCAAAGTGCAGGGGCGGACAGGATTCCGACCCGGGCAGAAGTCAGGGAGTCTTCAAAGTCTTCCACCAGTTTGACAGCCTCCTCCAGGGTGTTGGGGTTGTGGTGCCGTATCCACATGGCAGAACTGCTCTATCACAATGGCTTCCCCCATCTGCTGGGCGGTCTTCTTCCCGGGGGTCAGCCAATGCACCATGTGGTCGCACAACCGCTCTGCAACCACCCTGGGGCGTGTCTCCGGGGCTGTCTGGTACTCCTTAAACCGCGCCTGGTGGGTCTCAGTAGTGATGTTTAGGCGGCGGAGGATAGCCTGCTTGACCAGGTCGGAATCGGTGGCGTGATGGTCAAATCAGGGCTTGGTAGGCTGCCTGAGCCTCCCCGATCAGGCAGGGTCCCAACTGGCTGGCCCAGAACTCCCGCGGCCATGCCGCCACGGTAGCCAACCGCTCGAACGCCACCAAATACGCCTCCGGGTCATCCTCCGCCGACATCTTCATCGCCCGGGCCTTCGGGGGCGACATCACCGGTGTTGTGGTCGGGGTTGTCGCTGCAGCAACGGCCAGCCCTACCAGTTAAATGAGCGCCGTGTAGCGCTCCTCCCTCCTCTCCTCTGCTTTGCATCTGCTCTCCAGCACCTGCAGCAGCTCCGCCAGTGCGTTGCGGTCCATAGTCCCGTGTTCTGACACCACGTGTGGCAAAGTGTCTAGTGGAAGGGAACAGATGTAGTGGTGATGCGATGCAGGAGTGACAGGCAGACAACAGTTTCCAGTGAAAAGGTGCCTTTATTTATAATCCTGGTCTGATGACCGTAAAATAATAAACCCCTGGCGATACACAACAATGTGTAAAGCGCGGAGATAACAAAACAGGGCACAGTCCGGAACAAAAATGAGCCCACGGTCACCAGTCCTGGGGTGAGTGCAGACATGAGGGTGTGTGGTGAATACACAGATACGGTGGTGTGCAGGGGTGCTCCGGACAGTGCTGACCCTTTGAGACAGCTCCGGAGTAGTGCTCTAACTGTCTACAGTGAAACAAACACAGACAGTTAATAAACAAACAACACGTATTATTACAAAAACACTGCGAGTTCCACTCTCGCTCCTTCTTCCTCCAAACGTTCTACCCAAATAAAGGAAAAGATCAGCGTTACCCTGGCCCCTATATGTAATACCACATCATATCTAGGTAAACTGTTGCAGCTGCCTTATTGCTTGCAGCTGCCTCTCGTTTACCTTTCAAATCAATACGGTCTTACAACAGAGTCTCTCTTCTTTCCAGGCTGACCCACTTTCCTGACCCGGAAACAAACTGTCAGGCCAGCCCTTCCAGATACTTCTCCTCTCGTTCTTGAGCGCCCTCACAGGTCGGGAGGAAGATTCGTCACCAGAACTCATCTTTCCGTCAAAGACCTACCTGGCTGTCTGTACAGAAGCAGTCTTAACATCATCCTCAATATCACTCCATAATGAGATGTGTTTCAAGTACTATTAATCAATTCTCAATCTACAACCCAGCCAGGAAAGGGTAATTTGCTCATAATCACAGTTACATAATCATAGTCACAGAGCACAGGGATATCATATTGTATTTCTATTTATAATCCAGTCTTTTCCTAGAAGGTGAGCTGTGTAAAGATTAAGGTGTGGAGATTTTGTTACCAACAGTGTTGTCTAGCAGATAAACTTTCTAGTAAAAAGAAAACAGAAAAGCCTTCCATGGAAAAGGATAAAATGGGATGTTTCTTATTTTTTTTGTACTCTGGATATGTGTTGTAGACATAGTCTGAATGACAAGTGCACTAGAGCACAAAGGGGGCATTGCATACTGGAGTAAGTACTGTTAGCATGTATTAGTTAATGTCTGTACATTCAGTTAATATTTCCTTCTGTTCTTGGAAACAAATCTCTGCTTTAATAATATCTGAATTGAGAAAAACAAATTACATTATTTTACTATAGTAACAGAGTTCAGTGTGTTTTGAGATTACTTAACGCTTCAAAAAAAACAAACCCAAACAAATCTGTTTTGGTGAAAATGCTCAACTAAGAAGCATTCAGTAATCCTTAACACATCCCACCCCTCTGGAAAATGAGGCTCGAGAGCTGCAGTAAGGCAAGGTCATAAAGCAGCTACTGTATAGAAACTGAAACCACTGCAGTTTTGATTGGAATTCCAAGAAAGTGTGCCTCTTGAGGAGAGGAACATGGCTGTGAGACCCCTTTCTTCTTAGCATGTGGAGGGGATTAGAAAATGAAAGGAGATTACATTGGATATTGTAGGCACATAGAAAGAAACAGGGTGTGCCAGCCAGCTCAATGTTATAATTGTAATTAGGATAAAAACATTTAAAAAAAAATCTAAAATTAGTGCAGTTTTACAGTTGGAATGCAATTGAAGTAAGAGATCAAATGTTGGTTGTACAGTACTGTAGGCTTTTTCTTAGGCATCTTTATGCATTTCTTCTTTTTGGCATTAGAATCAATTTAAGGGGAAATGAGTAAATGTTTTATTTTTTATTTGTTATTTCTGTTGGATGTCTGTGCACAGTGATGGAATAAACGTGTAGCATTGGTTATTTTATTATTTTCAAATGTAACTTTTAAATGTGTTTGAAAAAATGTAAGCTTTGTGTGATTTAATGTATTTTTTATGAAAAACAACATTGAATGCTAGTATTGACCATAATTAAGTCAGACTACATTGTGTCTGCTAATCGTAGCCTATTTGGTTTGTAAGCTTTAGAGGTAGCAAGATAATAAACGTTATTTAATATGGAAAACAACCTGTAATACTGACTTTTATGGCCTGTATTTTAATGACGTAAGCAGTGGCCAGTTGAAATACCACCATCCTTAGTCACTTAAGTTTTTTATTTAAGAATTTTAACCAAGAGGCTAGTGGAAATCATAAATGGGGTTTATATAGTTAGTTGGCCTATTTAGATTATAAAAAGAGAGCCCATTTCCTGTACACAGAGCTCCTGCGAGATTAAAGGCTATGAACCCATTGACAGTATAATGTAGTTAATTGTATGCTTTTATCATTCAAGCTGGCAAATCCACAGGTACTGTAGTAGAGATAATTTGGTACTGTATTTTGTACTGAATACAAATTAGAGGTCTGCACGGGTAGAAAATCCGGAACCAGCTACCAGCCAAGAAAAATACCTGGGTAAGTGCACACCAATAAACTACGTTCCCAGAGTGCATTACAACTGAGCTATGAGATTTTAGATTTTTTTTACTTTAAAATTTAATGTTTTTTGCCATCAGCTAAAAACAAAAAATTAATCATATTTAATTTTATTTTATAGTCAACCTTTAGGAATTTCTTAATGTATGTTTGCACAAGCACATTTTTAGTCACACATGCAAACAAATTAGTTGCACTGTAGAGCCCTGTTATCTTGTTTTAGGAATAACATTCTTAGAGAGTATAAAAGGTTAGGCATAGGAGGATTGCTGTCATTACCAATAATATGGGAAAAAGTAAAGAGCTATCAGAAGACCTTAGGCAGAAAATGATTTATTGTTATAAAACTAGAGAAGGATACAAGAAGATTTTCAAGCATTTGAGTATCCCAATTTCAACTATACCATGAAGTACAAGACTTATGGTACTGTCACAATGCTCCCTCTGTCTGGAAGAAAGAAGGTTCTTTCTCCAAGGAAGTAGAATAATTGTGAGGAAGGTTAATAACAATCAGAGATTGACTGCCAGAGATATTCAAAGTGAATTGTCTGCAAGTGGAACTGGAGTTTCCATTCAAATAGGTAGAGTATTGCATGGTGAAGGTCTCCGTGGTCGGAAACCAAGGAAAAAGCCACTCAAGCTACATCCACACTGGACATGAGCGACACAAGCAAAGTTGCTGAATGTCAGTCCACACCAGACACGACTTGGAAACAATCCAAAAGACTGGAAATAAATACAAAAATTTTAGATCAGAGTTATAAAACATCCCTATATACCCAACAGTTTTATTGTTATCATATATGAGTAGTAATTTTACAGTTGTACTTGTATTTTTTTGTGGCAGCAGTAGTAGTAGTCGTCTGATTGTCCATGTTATTAATGTGCAAGTCACCACTTACCTTGTATTACTGCTGATGCCATCCTGCAAATCTATGTTTCTACTTTATTGTAAACAGTATTGAAGACTGATGCATCAGATCATGGGTGAGTGTTTGAGCTGTCTGACTTAATTCACTTATGAATAATTATACACAGAACAAAGTTGGGTGCTATAGCAAGATGCAAGACTTATTTAGTTTTTCATTTTAAAAAAAATCAGGTGAACAGATATGGCTTATAATTAAACTATGAGCTTGGTAATGCTGGGATGTGTCACATAGAATACAAATGTGTTGCTGGCTTTGTTTTACAACGTATAGAATAGCAGGACCTCTAATATTTGTTTGGTGAATCTCCACAAAACTTTACTTTGTGTATGTAAAGACATTCATTCTTCCTGTCACAGATTTGTGGCACAAAACAATTTAGTGAACAAAACATTATTGATCATAAAAACAAATAAACCAAAAAAAAAAAAAAAAAAGACATAGCTTAAAGGTAGGTCGCATGTTCAAGTATGTGAATGTGGGTCCTTTGTGTGATTTTTCAAAGCCAGCAAAAGTGCACATTTTTCGTTTAAATGCGGGGTATGTAGACTGCATGTATGGTCCAGTTTATTTTTGCTTAATACTTATTTTTATGCAACTTGCATAAATCGAAGGAAAATGTCTCTGCTGCTAAGTGCACCACCTGCAAGCCACGACTACTGCTACTACATAAAATGATTAACTTTTATTCAGGCGTGACGTGCAGCAGGGGTCTTAACCTTGCTTCTGATTGATTTCATTCCAGTTGCGTGATGAAAAAAAAATAGAAACAGGTTTTCTATTTCTTGTAATTTTCCTCATCCACAAAAGCAAAACTTTTGTAACAAAAGATTTTTCCTAAAAGTATTTGTTTGAGAAATTTCTAGAAATTATACATTTTCATTGGGGTATAACATTTGACTGCAAGTGTAATATATTTGTTTTATGCATTTAAATGATAAAACATAAAATGATTTATGTGTTTTTTCCCCCCCCACACATTGTACTCCAAACTTGGAAGGGAAAAAAATTATATAGTAAAAATACAAAACTGAAAGATCATAATTGGATAAGTCTCCACCCCCCTGAGTTAATACTTGGTGGAAGCACCTTTGGCAGCAATTACATCTGTGAGTCTGTTGGAATAGGTCTCTACCAACTTTGCACACCTAGATTTGGCAGTATTTGACCATTCTTTACAAAACTGTTCAGGCTCTGTCAATTTCCTCGGGGAGCGTTGATGGAGAGCAATTTAAGTCATGCCACAAATTTTCAATTGGATTTAGGTCAGGAGTCTGACTGGGCCACTCAAGGACATTTATCTTTTCATTCCTTAGCCACTCAAGTGTAGCTTTGGCTGTGTGCTTTGGGTCGTTGTCATGCTGAAAGGTGAACTTCCGTCCCAGTTTCAGCTTTCATGCAAAGGGCAGCAGGGTTTGCGCCAAACATGACGCTTTGCATTTAGGCCAAAAAGTTCCACTTTAGTTTCATCAGACCACAAACCTTTTTGCCATATGCCTGCAGAATCTCCAGAGTTGTTTTTTTGCTTTGCATTCTTCAAACAGGATTCAAGGTGGGCTTTCTTGTAATGGCATCCTTCTTGCCACCCTACCATACAGGCCAGATTTGTAGAGTGCTTGGGATGTTGTTGTCACATGCACATTTCAACCAGTCTTGGCCATAATAGCCTGTAGCTCTTGCAAAGTTGCCATTGGCCTCTTGGTAGCCTCTCTGATCAGTCACATTCTTGCTCGGTCATCCAGTTTGGAAGGACGGCCTGATCTAGGCAGGGTCTTGGTGGTGCCATACACTTTCCACGTCTTCATAATCATCATGTCCGTGCTCCAAGGGATATTCAAGGCATTTGATATTTTTTTTTTATACCAATCCCCTGATCTGTGTCTTTCAACAACTTTGTCCCGGAGTTCTTTTGAAAGCGCCTTGGTGCTCGTGGTTGAGTCTTTGCTTTGAAATGCACTACCCAGCAGAAGGAACATACAGGAACTGCTGAATTTATCCTGAAATCATGTGAAACACTACAATTTAACACTGGTGGAGGCCACTTAACTGTGTGATTTTGAAGTCTATTGGTAGGTTACACTTGAGCTAATTTAGGATTGCTATTACAAGGGGAGTGGACACTTATCCAACCAAGCTATTTCAGTTTATTTAATTAATTTTCTACAAATTTCTAGAATATTTTTTTCACTTGGAAGTTGTGGGGTAGGTATGTATAGATAAATAAAAAAACAATGCATTTTAATTCCAGACTAAGGCAACAAAAGGTGCAAATTTTGAAAGGTGGTGCAGACTTTCTATAGGCACTGTGTGTGTGTGTGTATGTATATATATATATATATATATATATATATATATATATATATATATATACACACACACACACATACACAGTACTGTGCAAAAGTTTTAGGCAAGTGTGAAAAATGCTGTAAAGTAAGAATGCTTTCAAAAATAGACATGTTAATAGATTAGATTTATCCGTTAACTAAATGCAAAGTGAGTGAACAGAAGAAAAATCTACATCCATATTTGGTGTGACCACCCCTTGCCTTCAAAACAGTATCAATTCTTCTAGGTACACTTGGACACAGTTTTTGAAGGAACTCGGCATGTAGGTTGACCCAAACGTATTTGAGAACTAACCGCAGTTCTTCTGTGGATTTAGGCAGCCTCATGCTTCTCTCTCCATGTAATTCCAGACAGACTATATTGCGATCAAGGCTCTGTGGGGGCCATACCATCACTTCCAGGACTCCTTGTTCTTCTTTACGCTGAAGATAGTTCTTAATGACTTTCGCTGTTCACTATTTTTGAAAACATTCTTACTTTACAGCATTTTTTCACACCTGCCTAAATAGACGCCACCCTCGAATAAATACCGCTGTCAATAAAGAAACGTAAATGTGTTTTCTACCACTGCTCAAAAAATAAAACAAAGAAAGGCACAACTCTGGCTATGTACATGCGACACCCCCAAAGAGACTACAGTCTCAATCCTGCATGTAATACAAACTAATGGACACACACCTTAGTAAGCTAATGTTATTTTATAGTACAGTCCCGACAGACAACCCTGATTAACTACTTACAGCACAGCAGTCCTTAATGTCAGCCAACACAGCAGGGGATAAAATATGAGCAATCTGTTTACCAATCCTCAGCCGGGATGGTGAAAACATAAACTCAGGAACTTGCAGCTTTGCCGGTCACTCTAATCTGAAGCCGGATCTTGAGGCAAGTTTGTGAACTCGTTGTCTGCGAGGCACACGTGTTCTAATAGGTTTTCATCCTTTTGGATCTCCAAATATGTTTGTTAGTTGTCGGACACCCTCACGTCCATGTCATGCCAGATTGAGTTGACAAACTTTACGCACCGATCCGCACGCGGTGTCAGGGTAGAGTGCCTCAGCTTCCCGCAGACACTTCAAATCCAGGTTGGTAATTCGGGGGGGTGGTGTCTGGCCTTGTCTTTACCTGCTTTTCTAAGAGTTTTCCTGACTGACAGTAATACATTATTGGTGGTTTTGAACTCACTGTCAGCAGATATGTTAACTTCTACTGTTAATAAATTTAGTCCAGCTCAGCGTTATAAACCTGGAGACTGAATACTGGAATGAATGTCCATATTTTTTTCCTTTTAAGTACATGCCATGCGGATTGTGTTTTTTTTTTTTTTTAAATCTTTTTCTACTATTTCTTTTAGGTGTTCCTTATCTACTGTTGTGTCTACTCTTGCTGGTGCCCTTTTTTTCTTTTTTCCCCCCAGATAGACAGCTGTCTTCACTCAAAGTTGGTGTGTACCAGTTATGTTTCATCCCCAAATAAAGGAAATTGGTCAAATGCCACTCATTTTTGGCAGTAGTTTTGTAACTAATAACAAATAAAATGGCAGTTTGTCATGGAATTTAGAATGTAGTGGTGCGTAGCGATTTATTCAGTGTGAAGCGGGGCTCATTAGTATGCAAGCCGTGCTACACATATACACAGTCATGTGATACTGTTTAACCACTCATAGGTTGTTATTTTTCCAAGCAGTGTTATTGATTTTATCTATATTTTTTGAAGGTTGTTTGAATTACACTTTCTTTGAATCTTTTGCACAAAATTTCTTCCCTGTATATAAACCCTACCAAGCTTTGAGCGCTCCATAAAAAAAGCAAACTCTGAAACACACTTCCAGATTGGAAATCTATTGACTTCCAGGCTCTGAAATCTATGTTCCATATTTTGTGAACCTTTGGGAAATAAAACCATAAATATTACAAGGCTCACTACTGTACTGGCTAGATACCTTTTTTCCCTGTACTGTAGCATGTAACTGAAGTTGTTGTGGTCCACATGTACTGTACCCTGTATATCTCAAACCTTAAAGAATCATTTACATGTTTTTGTTGCTTTTTGTTTCTTTATCCCAAGAAATCAAACATTTGTCGCTTGAATACATGCATTTATACTATCAGCTTTTCTGACACTTTAATTTCTTACCTATTTATTGTCTGTGTTGGTAACCATGTAGCATCTTTAGCCAACCAAATAAAATAAGCAGAACAGTAAACTAGATATGCGATTTATGAATACTGTAGATCCCCATTAATATGGTAGTACCGAGTATTGATCAGACAGTGAAATGTTATTGAAACATTATCGTTCGCTCTGGTAGTAGGAGGGGGGTCATGTGTACAGGGTCTCACAGACTGCTGAAAAATCAATTTCATTTTAGCTGCTTTCGTCTGTGTCAACAATATGAAACTCCTATTAACAGTTTGACCCGAATTGACAAAATGTACACCAGGCTGTCGTGGTGTACATTATCTATTTGGGTCAAACTCTTACTGTATTGGTTTACAAACACTTACTGCAGTATATTATGGCTGTTTCATTTTGTGGTCAAGTAAGTCAAACCATTTGTTCAACATTTTGCCTTTAGTCAGTACAGTTTTTAGCCGTTGAAAAAGATGGTATTGTACGCTTCTAAAAACACCTTTGATTGAACCAAGTTTTTTTTTTTTTTTTTTTTTTTAAGGATACATGTTATATTTTGTGTCAGTTTACTTAGTTGCCATTCTGTTTCCTGTAAAATTACATCAGTATAAGCAATACTGTTTGTGGGAGATCATGTATTTTATTTCAGAGCTTGTATTTTGCCGTTGTTCATAATCCCTTGCATGCAGCAGGGTTCTGGTGTGAATAAACAGTTACAGCAACTGCATTGTAGGGAAGTTATCTGACTGGAAAATAGCCGAATACTATTGCTCTAATAAAACAAACTGGGGAGGGATGGATAGGTCATTTAGGGGGCATGACCATAATCTCCACTTCATTTAGATTGCAGCCTCCCAAGAGATGATTTCTGTCACAAATGGCATATTATGGGCAGCTGTGTAAAAGGTCTATTTGGAATCTTCCTGCTGTAGACTGTGACAGGGCAGTGACAGAGTAATAAGGCGGCTTCAGTGAGGATGGAACGGGGAAGTTTACATTGAGAATGTGAACAAACTGGAAAGTCAAGTAAACCGACATATTGTAGTATAACATATTACACCTACATATTTTTCCTTTTCCCCACTTAGATTTTCTGCTTTAATCCTTTACATGTCCCAGTTTAGCTTCAATTATTGTCAGTGGATGCAAAAATCATTTAGTCCTTAATCTTGCTGTTTTAAATGTAAACAGTGTTAATTGGGAAGTGTGCTGCCAGTGGTGACAGCTCCACAGGGAACTGAAAGACTGTGTTCTAAATGTTATCCGACAGCTGCAACGAGCCTGACCCCCCTCCCACAATACGCTTAACCATTAGACCAGTACTGATCTATCCTTTTATTAATAGTGTAGTTATTAGAAATCAAGGATATTTTATTCACCAATATTACTTTAAAAAAATAAAGGTTAAGTCATTTTTTTTTGCATACAGGTATGTTTTAAAATAATTGAAGCCAGATATTAAAATATAAAGTATACTGTGAAGAGTATACGGCGTTGCACAGTTTCTCCCCGATTGGGTTTGGGTACAAAAATTAAAACTTGTTTTAAACATTTTAGCTTCTTTCGTTTTTTGGTTTATAATTCCAATAGTAAATACAATGCTGGTAGGCTAGTCGTGTTGGTGTCTGCTCAAAAGCTCCACTATTGCCAGCCTTGAAACGGTTAAGCAAACAGATTATTTTTTTTAGCTGGAAGGTTTTTGTGGAGCAGAGTGTCCACCCCCAATGTCCTGGCTAATGGAGCATGCTAATTTAATCAAGCAAACAGTGGGTAGCACAAACATTACCTCCATGTTCTTTTGTGTGTGTGTGTGATTTGTTCTGTGCCGGTCTGTGAGCTTGTTTCCATCCTTGGCAGGGAATCTCATATCAGGGGAGAAACCAGTATAATGACATTGCGATACACTCCACAGCCATCTGGATAACCATGTCGGGGGAGGGGGTGGGTGGGTAATGGTAGCACAAGAGTCATAAAGAAATAAAAATCCTATACAAAGGCATGTTTAGTAGAACAGACAAAATTAGGAGTGATGCTGTCGTCATGAACTGGAAAAACACAGGAGACTACAGGAGGCTGGGAATCAGCAGGGATGCTATTGCTGAAAGCAATTCCATGTAAGAGGATACAAATTATGCAGATAAAGTGAGTGGTACTGCGGTAGCCATCTCCAGGCAATACTGCATTGATACGCTCTCTCTCTCTGCTTCTCTCTGTGATTTGAACTGCTTGTAGTGAGGAGAGAATGAGGATGTGGAAGGGAAACAATAGCATTTCAACAATAGATTTAGTGTAGTACTGATGTGAAGCTTGAACTGGTGTTTACTGCAGCTGTGTTTTCAGGGACGGACTCTGTTGTTGGTGATGTAAGCTGGAAGAGCACAAACAAACAACTGATTTGCACAATCCGAATAGGCCAAGTGCTTACCGAGCTTTTATTGATGTCGGGGAATTAAGTTTACTCCACGTTTTCTGATGACAATTAAGGTAATTTTTCCAGGAAACTGCATGCTGATAAAGAGTGGACTCTTATGTTTCTGAAGCTTCAAATAAAACATTGTGCAGGAAGATAAAACAACAGCTCGGCTTGAAATTACGTGGCTGTGCATGAATGTACAAAAAAACTATTTTGGACATGACTCTGAAGCTAAATGTGTGGCCGTCTGTCAAAGAGAAGCTTTTATTACAGCGTCAGGTTCTTTTAATTACGGTAATGCGCAACGATAGTTTTAGGCCTTTGTATGTATTTTCTAGCAACAATTGAAGCCAGCTTCACGGTTAAGCAGGCAAGTTGCTGTCAAAACAGTCAACATTGAGAGGAGACATGAAAGCAGAGCAGAAATCATGTAGATAAAAACTCTACTTGGTTCAGATGTCTGCAGCATATATTCACAGATGAATTGCTGTCTGAATACAGAGGTGTTTTTTTCTCTTCAGACTAATGCAATTTAACTGAATAGCCACTTTCCCAACACTCATCTTTTTATGGCTGAAAGTGACTAAGGTGGATATTTTGGAATTTGCATGAGGCGGCAGAAGATTATGGGTACATTGTATTAGAACATGTAAAAAAAAAAAAAAAAAAAAGCCCCAGGAGCTGTTAGCCAAAACAATTAAAAAAAAAAAAAAAGCTGCTGCTGGAATTGGGCATGAACATTTTCTAGTCTTGACCGTTATGATGGTACAACGAGACATTGAAGATTAAAAACTGAGCAGTCAAAGTCAAGTGTACTTGAGGAAGAGGGAGCAGAGCATCATAGCCAAAGTGGTGAAATAAATCCTTCAGTATCTTCAGGAAATTATCAAGGAAGCAGAAAAAACTTGAAAGAAAACAAATCCGCCAAGGGTGACAGAGAGAGGACAGCCTACACTTTGCAACAAGAATGATTGTGTTGTATTGTTTTGTGAATTGAGCATTGTTCAAACATTGTCAATGTGAAAAGGTTTTGCAGCAGACATGGGGGACTGTTCAGAGTACCAGCGGCTACCAAATGAAGAAGAGGAGGTACAAATATTATTATCTCAATTATCCTAAACATTTCTGTTCTCAGTTCCCAGTAGGTTTTAGAGTTGATTTTAAGGTCTTGCTTTAACTAAGCAAGGCTCTGAAAGAACGATTTCGTACAAGGATGAAGGGTCTATCTGTACTCTTACTGTATGTGTGGGGAAGCAGCTCCCCAGTGTTTAAAATGTGTTCTGCAATTGTGCATTTTCTTATTATGCTCCTAGCTTTTGAAAGTCCTTACCACAGTCTTGAATTTTTTTCAAACCATTTAATATATTTGGACATGCTAATGTAGATAAATTGGGTATAGGTTCATGTTTTTAAAAATCACTCTTAAATGCATTTGTGTTTAATTCTGCCTATCTATTGATTCGCTTTGATTTGTTAAAGCTTCATTTTCCCACAGTATTGTTAAAATGACAGTAAAATCTGGTTGGTGGTACATTTTTAGTTTTGGCCTTCTTTGCACTCCATATAACCAAGGCACTGTTTGCTTATGGGATTGTTTACTTAATCTGAGGTAGTTTTAGATAGACAATTGCAGTTCTCTCGTTACTGGAAATCTGATTAGCACTGCAGACTTAATTTGTGTAATTTTTTTTCTATTCCAATGGATTTTGAACCGGTACAGTATTTTAAAACAGGTGGAGCAGGTTGCTGTTCATGCAAGGTGCCAAACATTCTGTGGTGAGACTGGTATCCTGTGTTTTGAAATGGTGGTTCGTAGCCAAAACATACATACTTAGTTTGTGAAATACTCTTCTACAATGGAGAAAACCCCAAGCTTAATTGCTTTAAATGTGTTTGCTACAGTAGTGGCTTTACTTTAAGTTCATAGTCGTGGTTCTGTAGTTATTGATAATGCTGTATTTTTGTGCTTAAATCATTCGCTATGACTCTTCCTTTGTTTTAAATTTGGGCACTGATGGCAGGGTGCTGTTAGGTATCAGTATGGTTTGGGTGCTGCATTAGGTAAAGCAGGAAAAATAGACATTATTGGTTAACATGTCTGCAAAATAATGCGGGAGACCACAATAGTGCATTATTGAATAATAAGAATACAAGTTAGAGGTACTGTAGTTTAGTTTACTGTAGATTATCCTATACTTGAGAGAAATATTGTTATATGAACCTTTCTGTGACTTTAAAACCCTTATCCTTAATTAGTGAACAATTAAACTTGTGTACAAAGCCACATCTGCAGTATTGACCAATAAAGGCTTTAAATACAGTTGAAGCAAATTGATTTTATTAATAGTATTTACAGTATACAGTTCAGACTGTTTTGCAATATGGGTATACTGTAAGCAAGTGAAACATCATGGATGACTTCGCCTGGGAATAAATTTACAATGTGAATGCTGTATAAGGGACAGCTGTATAATAAGACACAGTCCTCCAACCGTCATGTGACCACAGGCACCCCCCTGGGATCAAATGAATTTAAAGCATTTCCTTGTGCATGGATACTTTTTCATTCAAGCATTCCAATTGTTATGAATTTTGAGCACTCCAGTGCTGACATGCAAAAATTTTATAATATTAAAACACTTGTCCCTTTTTCTGAGGTAGGAAAAAAAAAGAAACATTACTTAAGTAAGCTGGGGTTTTTTTTGCTACTGTACTTTATACTATACAGTTTTATTCAAAGTAAGGCTTTTTGTCAAGAAGACAAGCTTTTTGCCTTGAAGCCTTCAACACATGACACAAGTAAACTCCAAGCCTTCATAAATACCAAATCTTATTTAGTGCACGGTACAGGCTTTAAAATAGTTATGTTTTTTTTGGTTTAATGTGGGAGGTTTGCTGTGAGTGTGTAATTGTCTTTTTTTGTTACTGTCCCTTTACCTACATTGCTAAGGCAGACTAGAACTGAATAGAAGCTCCTGAACTCCTAGTCAAAAGCACCTAACAGACTAAAACAAGGCCACAAGATTTGTGAAATTGACTCATAACAATTACAAATATCAGAAAAAGGTTAAGGAATAGTAAAATTAAATACAACTAGGAAGATTTTAAGATAGTTTTTCTAGGTTCCTACAGAGTCAGAACCAGTGCTGTGTTGGGTGGGTGCAGGATGCTGTTCTTTGCCTGAGCCAGGGCTGGGCCCTGCATTCCAGCATTAAACCACAGTTTCTCTCGCCCCTCCAGAACCTGGGTGGCTGTGTTTTTTTTGGTAGTCTTAACTGAAACTTACTATAAAGGAAGTCGCACCAGACCAGATTTATGTGTTTAAGGGTGCCAAGAGGGGTTGTTCTCGTTCCATCAGCACGTTTCTAAAGCATACCGCATTCAACCAAAGCCTATACTGTAAAGTGCAGAGGCTACACATCACATTAGCTGAAGAACATTGACAGCATTCTCCAGACAGCAGACTCAACCGTGACTCAGACCACCTGGCTCTGTTCAGCGGTGAACTAATAAAACCCCTTTGTGCATTGTGGTTTTATTTCAGCACTTGCATCTCAGGAGTGGACTCGGTTTATTTTAATTTTATTGGTGGTAATAATAAAAGCGGAGTATTGCTTCATAAAACCCCCTGCTGTTGAATTTCATGTAAAAACCAACTAGTGTTATGTGCAGTTGTACTGCTCTGCAGCTGGTCTTAAGCTATCCTTTGTGGACTTGCTGTTAAAACGGTTTAATCCGGCTATTAAAAAGAGTATTACAGTACCACTTTGCTGGGGGTGAGCTGGTCTGTTTATGAAAACTCGTCTCTGCTGTGATTAAATGTGGTAGGGAGTAAACATTCTTTACTGTATCAATCTCTGCTCCAATACGGTTTTGCATCGACTGGCTTAGCATCACAGGTTTACCCAAGCAACCATAGCTCCCATAACAGCTACGATGGGTCAACCCAGAAAAATAATAGCTGGTTTCCACAAACAGGCCGGGCTGGTCTGGTGCAGCACAGAAGCCAGAGTACATTTCCACTGCCTTTACAAAAGTGATTGTCACACGTGTAGTACATTTTGATGCTAATGCGTGTAAAAAAGCACTATAAATATTGTCCTGCAGTCCAATACCAATTTCTCTTTTAAACATTTCCATGGCTTAGAAAACAAACTTCTGTCTAGTGTAGCACCCAAAATATTGCTGGATTTTTTTTACAGCACTGATGCCTGGCATATTGTTGTAATATTGCTTTTCAGTTTTGTTGTGAGGGAGACAAAGGTTTATTATTCAGGATGTATTAGCCTAGTTTACCAAATACAGTACAGGTTCTATTATTACTACCCACATCATTTGTACAATAACTGTTCTGTTTTAGCATAAACCAAACTGTACTTCTGGACTGGAAACAACAAAATACTGCCAGGTTTATGTTCTGTGTAGCCTGCTGGGTATTTATTGAAACATTTACAATTGTACAGCTATTTGGAAAGCAATCACGGTAGAATGTTAATGAAATGCTGTAGAAATCCTATGTTTATTTATGTAGGCTTATGCTTTATTTTATGTAAAAGTACACAATGCAATTGTTTTTGTGATAATATCTGTTGGCATTTATACCAGTTAATCCAGAGGTTCTCTTCAGGGTATGTTTTAAAGGCAGCTGTATGCAGGTAGGTGGCTTTTGATTTAGTACCTCATCCGCATGCATGCTGAACGGGTTAGCTGCTGTCCTGACGGTGTCTTGTGCTCAGTGTTGTTTGTGTGGAGGGGGTTCGCTCCGGCCCTCACTGCGGCACTGCGGAGATCTGTTTGTTTTTGTATGGCCCTCCCTGCTCGTACAGCACTGCAGTGAGCAGCTTCTCTGCATGGAACCAGTACAGCCGCCTGCCTGGCTCCCTCCACAGTGGGGAGCGTGGTGGATTTAAAGAGGATTGTAAAAGCAGCAACGAAAGGGGAGTTTAGCACCCTCCTTAAATATCAGTAACAAACACACAGACAGGCAAGTGGGAATGAAACATAGATATTCATTTTCATCAATTTGACCAAGGTACTGTAACCTGTTCTCTATGTACTCGTGCTATACAGTGTGCTGCAGCTGTATGATGCCTTGGTCATTTTAATGTCATTTTGTCCCCATTAGGGAATATATATGAACTGTTGTATATTTTATCAACTTATATTTTATAAGCGACACTGTATAAAATTGTAAGTTTAAGCAGCAAATAGTCCATTTTTTTTAATAAATTTGTTTTTAAATGATTATTATTTTTTTATGATGTGGAGTGTTTAGGTTTTGATGTTTGCCAGGTACTACAGTAAATGTCTAGAATTCTGTTTGGTATATGGTATATTGTGCTTTGTCATATGGTGGCTAGATGGTCTTAAAACAAGAGATTTTGATTTTAGCAGGTTATTCTTTTGGCTGGATTCCAGTATTATTTGGTCATTGTTTTCTGGTTTTATGAAGAGGTTTGCTTCCATCTAGGGGCAGGACTGGGTAAGTACTCTTTTAAAAAAAAAAAAAAAAAAAAAAAAAAAAAAAAAAAAACAAAAAACAAAAAAAAAACAGTAAGACCATAGACCAAGGCTTCCCAACCCTGGTCCTGGGGACCCCATGTGTCTTATGCGTTTTATTCCAGCAGAGTTCAATTACTTAACTAGACCCTTTTAATTGTTTTCAGCTATTAAGCAAGTTACCTGTAACATTTTGTATGTAGCTTAAACTCTGCAACTTTTTAGGCACTGATAATTAAAAAGGTCAAATTAAGTAAATTATTAGTTCAATTAAGGGTTTAGTTACCTCAAATACAAACACTGAAAATGGTTAATCAATTCACAAGAATTTCACCCTTTTCCCGTAAAAAAAATGAACTACTACAGTACTTCTTACAGTAACAGCGTGTGAGCGACATTGTTTGAGAAGTGCATAGTTTAAAAGTGAAGAGCAGTTAGAAGCAGTTTGAAGGCAGAAACTAAACTTAACTACAATAATAAATAATAATAATATCATCAACAATAACATGGCCTTCAAGTCTGTGACACCTGCATGATGTGGGAAATCTGAGAAAACCCAGCAGAGCTGAACCCAGTGTGTGCAAAGTGCCGCATGATCCAGGACTTGCTTAAATGAGTAAGTATGCTAGAAATGGAGCTGCAGGAAGTGAGACAGCAACAGGATCTTGAGGAGCTGGCACACCCACAATTCATGGAAGTTTACACCCCAAACAGACTGAAAGCTACCAGGGAGCTAGAAGAGGGTCAAAACGGATGGGTTCAGGTAGGCAGAGACAAGGGGAAAAGAGAAACTTAAAAACACGGCCACCAGCAATCAAAACGTCAAACAGATTCGAGGGGAGACATGCCTTGATTTAGTCTAAGTAACGAAGGCAGAATAACTAAAACAGACGTCAGAGCGCCATTGGCAAACTCAGACCACATGGTCTGATTTGAAGTGCATTTTAAAACCCAAAAAGTAAATGATTTAAAAGCTAAGGTTTACAATTTTAGAAAGGCAAATTATGAAGGTATGAAACAGACTAACAGAAATAAATTAGAGTAAAATAGAGAAAGCATCCACAGAAAAAGGATGGCTGTTCTTCAAAAATTTAGTACTAGAGGCGCAAAACAATTACATCCCAAAAGTAGACAAATCTAAAACAATTGCCAAAATGGTTTAATAGATCAAATTTAGAAAACATATTCTGAGAAAAAAAGGCACTTTACAGAGCATTTAGAAGGGACCAAGAACAAAAGTACACAGAAAGAGTACTTGGAACTGAATGCACAAGTCAAAAAGGAAGTTAGAAAGGCCAAGAGGGAGATAGAAATGAGCATTGCTAAGGGGGCTAAAACCAATTCCAAAAAGTTTTTCCAATAACAGCAAGAGAACATTCAAGGAGGGGGTCATATGTCTAGAAATACAAATGGCAAAGTCAGACAAAGAAAAAAATAGCAAATAAAATTACTTTTCATAAGTTTTTACAAAGGAGGATACAGGCAACATGCCCCACACGCCAACCTGTTCCTGTCCGGTTTTAAATACCTTTAGCATAAGAGACAGAAGTGTTAAAGGGACTAGGAGCCCTTAAAATAAACAAAATCCCCTGGGCCAGGGGAGTACTCAAAGAAATGAAAATCTATTTACAAACAGCTAACCATGATCATGCAACAGTCTTGACACAGGGGTTGTACAGACAGACTGGAAAATTGCAAACTTAATACAGATCCACAAAACAGGAGACAACTCTGAACCGGGTAACTACAGACCAATAAGCCTGACTTCTATTGTATGGAAACTATAATAATATCCCAAATGGAAAATAACCTATATAGTAAACAGTATCTTGGGAGATGTTGAAGCTTGTAACAAACCCAATCCTTAAGCAATGTCCAATAACTAGTATTTTTTGATGGAAATAAAAATAAACAACCCTGAACAATATAAATCGCCAAAGCAGTAGGATTGCGTGACAGAACCAAGAAAAATTGCAGGGTAAGTCAGGATTGTTTACAACAAATAGAACATAGGAAGACAATTAAACCAGAAGACAACAGGATTCAGATAGCAAATGTTATTGGATATGCATGGATTATACTTGAGACAGATAGAACAAACATTTGGTGTACATGAGTTTTAAATAGACAGCATTTGAACACTTCAAAATGTTTACCACAGTCCATCAGGCAGTCCTTATAAAAAGAAGTAAAAAAAAAAGTCCATGAAACAACCACCAATACTTTAAAAGTCCCAAAATATTATTCAATCCGTATTGCGAATGTAGTTGAAACAGAAAAGTTTAAACACAAAACAAATGAAACTTCTGTGCTGGGTGCTCATTAATCCCCAATAAATAAAAATAATAATACTTAATACTAATAATAAAACAGTCGGAACATCCCAGATAATCCATAGAAAAGAAAACAAGATTCCTCCCCATTAGGGGGTCTCACCCAGTACTTCCTTGGTTCTGTAGAGCTTGGATTTTCCAACCAGGTAAGAAGACAAAACGTGATTATGATAACTGGATTAGTGACTGTTGTTGCTCTTAGGATCCATATAAACAATTTGAATGATGTGGATAGTTTCAGTTTGGCAGGAGACTAGATAACTGGTTAATTTAAACTGGAAAAATGGCAGATTAGAGAAAATACTGTTTCTAACAACCAAAAGATTATTCCTTCCTGATTACTCCTTTACAGACCAGCAAACTCCTTCTTCAAACACTCTGCATCCACAAAAACCCCACACCCCCAAAAAAAAAGACTCACCCCACACCCAAAAAAAAAAGACTCACCCCACACCCAAAAAAAAAAAGACTTACCTCAGCAAAAAAAAAAGAACCAACCTCTCCACCAGGCAGTAATAGTCCTATTTAAGGAGCTACCAATTAAGATACTTAGACTTAATGATACATCAAGCCCAATAAGACCTTTGCAAAGGCAATTAAGGAAAACACCTGAATCTAAATAGAGTGTCTATGAGGCAATTAAAAAAAAGATCCTCAGTTAAAACAAGAGAGAAAGTCCAGTGCAGAGATAAACCCCTACCAAAAGTTAACAGTAAATTGAAATAGCTTCACCTAATTTTACCTTATGGAATCTGAAAGACCCACTTTAAAAAATGAGAACAAATTTACTTATTTAGCAATTGAACAGATAATTAAATTAACCTGGCCAGGTATTTTGATACTCAATTAAGAGCAGCAGGCAGCAAATTACTTATGCTGCATTCATGGAGCTAGTGGTACAAGCTGACACCCTGGGATCATTCAAGAAGCTGCTTAATGAGATTCTGGGATCAATAAGCTACTAACAACCAAACGAGCAAGGTGGGCTGAATGGCCTCCCCTCGTTTGTAAACTTTGTTATGTTCTTCTGTAAAACCACCTTTCCCAGTGCAACTGGGCAGTGTGTCTCCTTCATGACTTGCTCTGAATACTTTAAACTCACCCAACCATTAAGTGGCAGCAACTTCTCCATTTCTGTTGGAGACTCTGCTTGCAAGATTTAAAATGAGATTGCAATTACAGGAGAAGGCTTGTTCATAGAATTTAAAGCTATATTAGTGTGATCAGATGACTGTTGTGGTGACACCAGACCAAGAAGTAGTAGCAGTTTGCAGTTTGTAACACTGGAGATACACTAAATAAATCAAGTATAGCGCTGGTGTAAAAACAGCACGAGTGAGTGCTTCATGCATCTATACTGTGCCGAGAAAAAGTTTGTGAACCCCACTGATAATTATGGAATTTACATAGTTTTACCATGATAGCCTACTTGAATCAAATAATTAAATATCTAAAAGGCTTTATATTAACCAATTCCATGTCTTTTGAAACAAAATGATGTATGAATTAGACAAACAATGAGTAATTAAGATTCACGGTATGTGAAAAAGTAAATGAACCCCTGGTTTTAACAACTCACCTAAGGGGATAATTAGAATTAGGTGTTTAAATAATTAGGTAGATCTTCAGAGGTGAGTTTGGGAGGCCCCACCCCAATTAAAGATCAGAAACTTTGTGAGTTTGGTCTTCACTATACAGGTGTGTGGAAACACATCATGCCAAGATCAAAAGAAATCTCTGAGGACCTCAGAAAAACAGTTAGTGATGCTCATCAGTCTACAAAGGGTTATAAAACAATGTCTAAGGACTTGAGGCTCCACGAATCCTTTGTCAGACAAAAGGGAGAAGGTTCAAGACCACAGTCACTGTACCCAGGAGCAGTCGTCCTACCAAAACCTCTCCAAGAACAAACTGGAAAATCATTAAGGAAGTCACAAAGAACCCCAGAGTAACATCCAAGGATCTGCAGGCCACTCTCGCCTTGGCTAATGTAAGTGTTCATGACTCAACTATCAGAAAAAGACGAAACAAGAATGACTCTCATAAAAGAACATTGCTGCCCATCTGAAGTTCGCCAAAGAGCACATAGATGATCCACAAGACTTCTGGAACAATGTTCTCTGGACAGACTAGTAAAAGGTAGAACTTTTTGGCCTCAATGAAAACGTTATGTTTGGAGAAAACCAAACCCTGCGTTCGAACAGAATTACCTCATCCCACCCGAAAAGCATAGTGGTGGGAGTGTGATAGTTTGGGGCAGCTTTGCTGCCAGTTCCTGGACGGCTTGCCATCATTGCCAAAACCATGAATTCTGCATTGTATCAGAAGATTCTAGAGGAGAATGTTAGGCCATCTGTCCGTGAGCTGAAGCTGAACCGAAAGTGGGTCATGCAGCAAGATAATGATCCTAAACATACAAGCAGATCTACAAAACAATGGCTGCAGAAGAAGAAAGTCCATGTTTTAGAATGGCCTAGTCAAAGAACGGACCTAAACCCCATCGAAATGTTGTGACAGGACCTGAAGCGAGCAGTCTGTGCAAGGAAGCCCTCAAATATCACAGAGTTGAAGCAGATCTGTAAGGAGGAATGGGCCAAAATTCCTCAAAACCGATGAGAGAGACTGACCAACAGTTACAGGAAACACTTAGTTGAAGTTATTGGTGCTTAAGGGGGTGCCACCAGTTACGGAATCAAAAGGTTCACATACTTTTTCACACATGGGTATTGAATGTTGAATCATTTGTGGATAAATAAATGTTAAAAAAGTTTCATGTTTTTGTGTTGTGTTTAATCAGGTTATCTATTATTAGGACTTCTATTACGATCTAGTAACATTTTATGTTTGAAATATGTGAAATATGGTAAAATCCTAAGGGGTTCACAGACTTTTTCTCGGCACTGTATATACAGCTGTTCCGGGATTCAATTACTGATTAATTATTCACTTGAATCCCAGCACGTGTACTAATTTGTGCACTCCCCGTGCTCACATATTAATACACATTTTATCTGCATGTGAAGTGATTGTGCAATCCTCGTGACTAAATACAACTATATATTTAAAATCACTTGTGCTCCACAGCCCCATTATATCCCGTGCACCAATATATATATATATATATATTTACACCAACAATAACACACTATATACAACATATAACACAAACTACACACAATGGTGGGTCACCCTGCCACAGGGGCACAGCAAAGAAAGTTTGAGAATCCCTGATTTATGTGACTTTTGAGGTACATAGTGAATTAGACTCAATAGTAGAGTGTTCAGGTCAGTGGTAGCTTGTTGAGCTACAGTTTGGAATTGACAGATTACATGAGGTCACACAATGTAATTTGATACAGTAGAGAGGAACTACAGTAGTAGTATAACCTCAGGCTTGGATGTCATTGGTTAGGTGTGGCCTTGGGGAGAGAGTGCTTCCTGCTCCCCCCCACTTGGCAACAAACACCACATTCGAAGGAGCCACAGTTCACAGTTGCAGGCTTTAATGAAGGTCTCCATTAGAAAGTATGTATGTATGTATGTTTGTATGAACTACAGTACATGCATCTGAAACATGTTTTAAACACCAATTACAGTACATATTTAATTCTACAGAAAGATGCCTGTTGACTTAGGGTTATAAACCCTGTTTGTTAATTAATGATTTCTGAATTTGCCTGTGAAAACAATTAAATAAATACATATTGGGCCATTGATTTTTAAATGGGTAGCAGTCAAACTAGATTACTGCAATATTTCCTGTTTCAAACGGAAATATTGTTAAGTTTCTTAATCGTGGTAGAAGGTATTTGTGAGACAAATGAGGAAGCCAAGTTTTTGCCTGTAAGTGCATGAGCTATGGAAAGATGTTTGCACCAAAGTGCTTCTGGAGCAAGAATCTTCACAAAGAGCCTCAACCAGCAGATGTAACTCATTAACAAAAATCAAGAGAACAAGCAGGTTCTGTTTAGGGACTTGTGGCAGAGTGGTTGCAGTGACATCACAGACCAGGAAGAAGCAACACAAAAACAAAGAAGGGCTGGGCAAAACTGAAGCGCAAACAGCGCTCAGCACATTTATTAATCAATAAAACAAAGGATTTAAAGAAAACAAAACATAAACAAAAGGGCACGTTGGCTAAACAAATAAATCATAACAAGCGTCGTGCTGGTTAATACACCATTATGTCTAGCAATTGTTATTTCTGGTTCCCAGACTTAGACTCATATCTCGCCTCTGACACTCTCCTCCTAATAAGCCTGGAGTGTGTCTTTTTATAGTCTGTGGCTGGAGCCTTAATTACCTAATTTAATACAGTAATTACTTCAAGGCTCCAGCCACATTCCCACAAGGGTACTAGGGAAGGGGTTTTAATCCCATCCCCACCGACTACACATTATAAGACCGGTCTCAAACAGCAAATAAGACAGACGGCTTCATCCACCTGCATAAAAATAGAATACAATAATAATAATAATAATAATAATAATAATAATAATAATAATAATAATGAAGACATACAAAAATAAATACCAAGGACAGGGCACTTTGCCACAGCACTCTTTGAATGTTCTGTATGGAGCAACAGTGAAATCTAATGCAGAAAAACAGGGTTGTAAAATAATAATGGAACCAAATTGTCGATACACTTTTTTAGATTGACTGTCTCCTCATCTTGAATTTGTTCTGCAAAAGACTTTAAAAAGTCATACCTACACAAAATTCAGTGTTTCTCTGTTTGTATTTTGTGTCAAAACCCTATTTTTGCCTTTTTCTAATAATCTAGCCCAGACCATTGATAGCTGTTAGTGTTATGCTCAAGTGGTGTTTTTTTTTTTTCTTTCTCAGTCTGCTCGAAGATGGGACATAAACTTCTTTTAACTCTGAAAATATAGCAGCATCACTCATGGCTCTCTTGTGGACAAGGGGAATCAAACAACTGTTTTTTTTTTTTTTGTTTTTCTTTTCATAATAAGAAACAGACTGCCATATTCATAAACAATACTTGAGTAGACTTGCTCACTTAAATGTGCCAAGGTACATTGAGAATATGGCTGAGAGCCATTCACAAAGCTTAACAAGCTTAACAAAGCTTGTTTAAAGATTGTTAAGCCTTTAAAAAAAAAATAGGCTTCGGGCATTATAGCTACGTCAGTAACAATAGTCATGGGGGGGGTTTGTGTTCAGTGAAGGCTCAACCCAGCCTGTACAGTTTGTTTAAACCTTTTGTTTTTGGCCCTTGAGCTGGATATTTTTGTTTCTGTTTTTGTGTTGGTGACTTATTTTTGTTTTATTTTGCTCTGTGAGCAGTGTTTTTTTCAACTTTTTGATTTGTTTTTGTTTATTAAACTGGGCAGCCGGGCTTAAAAGGCAGCTTCCTTGTCTCTGAGTCTCCGTGCCTGCCTGGGCCCACAAAGCTACCCTGTCACAGTGACTTATAAATATGTATTTTAAACAACTATTCATCTAGAGTAAATGGAATTTCCATTTTAATTACTATCGCAGGAAGTTACAGTTGGTTGCAGATTGTTTTTCATGAGCAAGTTTGAGTTTGAGCTGAGTGGAACCATCGACATCTGTGTCTAAATAAAGTAAAAACAAAACATCATGTTATTTAGTGCTGACAACGCCATCCTTCCCTCTGAGTAATAATGTATGAATCAAGAACCTACTTGTCATGAATGTCTCAAAAAAAGTTTTAGTTTAGTACTCCAAGTTTATGATTGCTGGCACAATAAGCAGTAAACCAATGGAAAACATATGAAGTGTTTGTTACAGTATGTAGTACTGTACATATTATCCCTGTATTCATACTTAGGGCCCGATGTTCAGTGTAAAATCTGTGATATTAAAGCTTTGAGATTTACCAAACAAGCACAGAAGGGCTGAATGGCCTCCTCTAGTTTGTACATTTTCTTACGTTCTAATAGTATTGCATATTTATGTACCTGTACATTCACTGTGTGAGAATTGTGCACAAATGGTTTGAGAAGCATGACGTAGACTTCAGCATCTTCACTGGACACCACAATCCCCTGAGTACAAGGGAAAAAAAAAGAAAGAAAATCACGTACACACCAAAGTATATATTGAAATTAGGGATTTCACTCGATTCAAATTTTTTGATTGATTTAGTCTAATTTATGGGCATTAGTTGATTAACCGGTAGATTCATCAGTAGATTCACATTTTTAATAAAGGTAACGATCTTATTGCGGCTGTCCTGCATGTAATACAAAAAAATCAATAGAATCTGTGGCAAAGTGCCTGCCCCTGTGTGTATTTTGTGTTATATGTTGGGTGTTAATGTTGGTGTATAGTCATTGGTACACGGGATGTAAACGGGTCTGTGTAACACGAGTGTTTAAAATGTATATTTGTATTTAGGCACGAGGATTGCACAGCACTTCACGTGCAAGTAAAAAGTAATAATATGTGTGCACGGGGAGTTGCACTTTATTAATTCACGTGCAGTTGTACCGCGACTAAAATTGAATGATGGAGTAGCAATCGAGTCTCGGTACAGCTGCATAAAAGCAGCATGTTTTCACATACTCAGGGTTGTGTGTTCGGTGAGTGGAGAACGGGATTGGAGACGGAGGTAATTGTAATCGTAATTAAGTTAAATAGAAGCTTACCGTGTTTTATTTAGAGTTAGTCCGTTTTGTCTGTGTGTTTATTTTGGCTACCAGTGCCGTGTCCTGTGTTTTTGTTTGTCTTACTGTCCATTCATTTATTAAATGCTGAGCGAGACCATTCGCTCAGCTCCACCAAACTCCACCTCTCTCTCTGTTTATTTCCTGGTTCCTGTTTCTGGTCTGACGTCCCCCATTCCGACCATCTTTGTGACAAATTTTTTTTTTAAAAAGACCAATGGAAATTTGGTCTTTTTTAAAAGAATTTATGTTATTATTTTAGTAAATGTCTCTCTTTGTATTTTGTTGTTTTTGTTTTACATTCTATTATATTCAAAGAACAAAACAAAACCAATAATAGTAATAATAATAATAAAAACCACACAGCTTACATGTCTATCAGTACATTGTTATATTAATGCTACTGTTCAGTGCCAGAAATATTTCTTTTTTTTTTTTTTTTTTTTTTTAAATATCCCCTTCTGTTGACAAACTACATAGATATGAAGGATTTTTTTTTTTTTTTTTTTTTTTAAACAATTTGTGTAAAAGTGTACTGGTAAATTTAAAGCCTATGCATAATTTATTTACACTTGCACGTTCTTTGAGTTAATATTGAAAAAAAAGACCTTTTTAAAACCGTGTTATACATCTTCACAGGGATATAGGGGCTAAATAAACGTCAGTCACCATCTGGGGCATTCTGATATGGATGTTTGCTTTTTACTGCTATCATTAACTCCATCCACAGTAATTTCTGAATGTTTTCATAATAAATGGTGAACGTTGAATGTTTTTTTGTGGTACGGCAATTTTGTTTGGCATAGTTATTTACACACCATAAATATTCTTCAACATACTTCCAAACCTGATTTCACCTCGTTCCTTTTTAGAGATGCAATTTTATTAAAAATATGTAACAAAGGGGCTCTTGAGTGGCACATCCAGCAAAAAGCGCTCCACATGAATGTGCCCTATAGCCTGGGGATTGCAGGTTCGAGTCCAGGCAACAGCCGACCATGACCGGGAGTTCCCAGGGGGCGGCACACAATTGGCCAAACGCTGCCTGGGTAGGGAGGGCCTAGGTCGGCAGGGGAATCCACGGCTCGCCGCGCATCAGCAACCCCTGTGGCCAATAGGGCGCCTGTGGTTTTGCAGTGGAGCCGCCAGATCTGTGTTGTCCTCTGGCACTGTGGATCTGGTCACATGCTCCAGCCTCTGTTCCCCAAGACGGCGGTGGGGTTGCGAGCGGTGAGCCAAGGATACAGATAATAATTGGGCACACTAAACTGGGGAGAAAACTGGGGAAAAAAATTGGAGATGACTAAATTAAAAATAAATAAATAATAATTTATAACAAATGTCAGAAACACTTGTCATTAATACCACGCCTACTACAGCATGAAAATTAGAGTGCACCAATGAAGCGCCAGATCAACAGAGAATAAAACCCGCCCCAGTGTCAATCTTTCTGTTGCACCAGTTAGAAAAACTACTTGGAGGCAATTGCCAAACTCCTTCCTTTTTATAATATCCACCCTTACTGTGGCAACAGAGCAGATGGATACGTGACTGACTGACTATGTATAATGATAAATTACTAAAATTAATACATAACAAAATATGCATTTGGTGAAATTTGTCAAGTGACCGATTATACGTCTAGCATATTATTAAACGTTTAACGACTTCTTTAGAGTGTATATGTTTTAAACGTTTAAAATTCTCATCCCTAGACCCAACCTGAAATTGGGTACAGGTCTTAATAAAGTGGTCAGGCAGTGTAGCCAAATTGAATACATTTAAAATACAAAAGCAAAGTAAATTAACGTGTTTGAAGAACACATGGATTTACTCAAAATCCAGTTTTAGTGTAAGGGCTGACTTGCACTTTGAAGAAAGACTGTACAGTAGCTATGCCACAGTCATACAATAACCTCCACTTTTTTTTTTTTTTTTTTTTTTACGACCCTATTGTAGTTGAGTAGCATATTGTAGGAATTTACATTAACTGTTTATTCAGTAATCCAGATTACAAACTAATTGAACAGAAGATAAAGAAAAGCCCCCCCCCCCCCCCCCCCCCCCCAAAAAAAAAAAAAAAAAAAAAAAAACAACAAATGAACTCTACAAATAGCTGTTTCAAGACCAGTACCCTTGTTTTAATAAAACCAAGGCTACATTATTTGGTATAAAGACCACATTTGAAAATGCATGAAGAACACAAAACAAGAAATAACAAAGTGTTGTGTAGGGTTGGGTTGGGTTGGGTTGGGTTGGGTTGGGGGTGTGGGGGGGGGAGACAACTTGTAAGGATCCCAGCATCAGGGGCCCCACAGGAAACGAACTCCTCATTCTGCAGTTAAATCTGACCTCTTGGCTCCTGATCAAATACTATTCCATCTGAATACCATAGCGTCTCTGTTTAACCAGCAAGCAAAGCTGGGCTGGCTGCAGGACGGGACACTTACAGTAAATTTGCAGACTGCTGGATGCAGAGAATACAAAACCACCCAGCACCAGACAGATGATCTATAAAAGAAGTAACACTTAAGCTCCTCCGTAACGGGCATGATATCTTTTTTTTCCCCCTCTAGATCAAAAGCTAGATCTCATCTCAAAAGGGAAAAGGAATCGGCTGTGGTTCTATTTATAGTGCATTGTGGACTGGATAGTTGAATTGTAGGAACAACAAACTCTCCAGGCTCCCTTTTAAACTTGAGGAAAAAAACTACATTGAGAGCCAGACAGAGGTCTGTGACTGTTTAAAGTGGGTGTTGCGACTGCAGACTGAGAACTAGAAGAATATGTAAGGAGTCTGGATTTGTTTAACAGAAAATAGGTCGTCTTTGGCTCTTTTCTGCTGCATGGGAATGCAACTTTCAAAGCGGACAGGATTTTAATTCTAGAAGCGTAAATGCAATGGTTGACAGAGGAATTTTACCAACGTTTGTGGAAGGAAGGATCAATTTTATGGAAGTACGCTTCATGTGTCCGGAGCCGACTTTTTCGTTTGAACCATCAGAGAGTTCACTATCATCAGTAGGGATTCTCAGGCTGGAGCTCTTTCAGTTCGCATAGCAAGAGCTGAAACATCAAATAAATAAATAAATATATATATATATAATTTATTTTTATTTTTTATTTTTTTTAAACTACTCGCAAGACTACACTGCCCAGCAAGGATGCGTCGCTTCGATAAACTCAAGAAATCAATTCCTTTTTTAGCACACTTCCATGTGTACAGAGTAAGTTCTCCGATGCATGGTATATATCTTTTAAGAGAATACAGTCTCCATATTGCAATATATTGCACAGAAAATGCATTAGTCTTTAAGGTTATGGGGTCCAGAATTCATATTTATTTTGACATGCAATAAAATAGAAGGTCGTCATTAGAAAAAAGAACTTGAGTAACTTAAGTTTATTTACAAGGAGTTGTCGTGATCAGATCACAGGCTTCTTCCCTCTTGAAATAGGCTTGGTCACTATCCTTATAGCAGCCTTTACAATATACGAACAAGTATGGTGAAGAAAACGTTTTTTGGGTAACAGTTTGTATCATGATTTTTGTTATTTGGGATCTTTTAAAAGCTATAAGGAAAGTGATGCCATAATTACAATTTAATCTAAGTGTATGCCACTGTGCTGCAGTACTTGCTGTTGTAGGAGGTTATACATGACAGATTATGTTCTATTTTAGGGAGCCTATAATAAAGCCTTAACTGTGTTTTTGAAACTGTATAAGGAAAGTACACATTTAAAATAAATTATAATATTAATAAACAGGACTAGAACATGATTACTTCCAAATACTCACCATTAAGGTCTGGTATATTGAGGGCTACATCTCTTAATTCTCCAAGGGATTGCACTTGTTCATCACAGCAGTGTATTTTTGCCTTTCACGTTATTTCAACTATGTATTCATTCTTTCTACTATCTAAGTAAATAAACATTTGGTGTATAAAAATTAAGGGACGTAATCATGAAATCTGAGTACTAGAATTCATTTCTTTTGTTTTAGACAGACAGAGGTGTCCCTTTCAATGTCAAGAGTGTCATAACTGTCTACTTGACTGAGAGTTTCATTTCCACAGCCTGCATGTACACTTTCATTTGCTGCTGATACTATAGTGCATGACGTGTGTGGCTGCTACCCTAATGGTCAAAGATTGTTATTCACCGCAGGGGGTGTGTATATATCGTGTGACCCGGTTACTAAAATTTGCTAAGGACCATAACTTACTGAGTACATCATGTAGTAATCTCGGTGTGTATGAAGACTCTCCATCTGACTGGCTTGACTGCATGTCACACTTACATCATATGCTGCTCTAAACAAGGGTGTAAAATGGAATAATAAGCAGTTTTATTCTGTTTAATTTCCTAACACAATGGGATTTTTTCTAGTACACTGCACTATTAATGTGTGAGACTGCATGCACACCACATTTAATTGCAAACAGACAAGATTTTGAATAATTATTAAACAGGTAATGGAATTACACTGCACACATCCTACTGTATAATCGCTGAAGCTGACATCTATATTAGACCGGCATGTTTTTGATAATGGTTAAGCATTTAAGAAAAATTCTAACCGTTTGGACACTCCACATGTTCCCATGTACTTTTTAAAACATTAATCATAAACAGTAATCCAAGCTTTAACAGAAATCTAGCTTATGTTGTATACATTATTGTTTATAGCAGTATTTTAGGCTGGTAAAATTTGATTGACTTAAAAAAAGTATTCATTTTGCACTTCTAATAAATATTAACTTAATCTAGTTACTGGCAACTGTAAAATAATTTTATTGCAAAGTACTGGATTCACAGTACTTCTAATTACACGTAAATGAAATAGAAGTTAATATTTGTTCATTGTGTTTATGAAAAGCTGGGATATATGTTTTATACATTGAGCAGTGCAGTACTTAGGTCAGTGAGGCTGTACCATCTAAAGAATGCAGACATTTTAACTGTAGTTAATTGCAGTTCATATGTACTTGGCCCACGTAATTACAATAAAAGCTTTTACAAGAAAATTGCATCTACACTTGCGCAATAGACACATTCTATAATTGTTCCAGCTACTGTAATGAGTGTGTTAAGTTACAGCCTCAAATTACCAGTAGTGTTTCAATGGCATTTTCAATAGATCTGCTGTTTCTGTTAATTTGAAAGACTTTGAGATAATTGTTAACCCCCCCCATGATGAGATACTGAAGAGCTTGTCACACTTGCATTTTTTTTTTACATGTCTCGAGAACTAGGCTTGTTGGAACTTGCACGATTATGTCTGGAAATGGTGACTGACAGTACTGTGCGGTGGTTTGGGCTTGTGGTTTCTTTACCTATTAAAGCTTACTGTCTGTACATTTATCATACTTCCTTTTTAGCTCTCTAGAATTGTTCATTGGAATCAGACGAACATAATAAATAGTAGGCTTTATTTCTGTCTTGTGATTGAAATGACAGTGAAGGCCAAGTAGAAATCAGTTGACAAGTTACAATCCATAGTGATGAAATGATTTTCCCTATGCGTGGGCTTGTTCATTACTGGATAGAAAAAAAATGACCTCAGGTGTCAGACATACCCCAGATGCTTGTGTCTCTTCATTGCCTCCCAAATGGACAGAGATCCCCAGTAAGTTGGTGCATCAGAGTCAGGCGCTGCCAACCTTGCATTCCCCAAGTCAGTGTTAAAAGTAACACAAGCTAAATAATGTGTACAGTTTCAAAGGCACACATTGTACAAAGTCTTTTTTTTCTTAAATGACAGTTCACAATAAACACTGCCAACATTTCTTTTGAATAAAGCAAATGACTATGTGCAGAACATCTTTTCAGATTGACAGCACGTGTTCTTTAGAATTGACTCGTCTTTATGCCAAGTTGTCATTTTATAACACAAAAATCAAACTTTTGATACAAGACTAGTAACAAACAACTCAGCAGGTTAATTTAAGGCGGCTAAGCAGATTTCAAATGGCATGTTTGTGTTTAGTACTTGATACATTTGTCTCATTGTTCCAACTGTTTTTCCCAAGATAAAAGAAGCACAGCAATGCAAAGCTGGGAGGCACTTTGGTTAGGAACAGCTATAATGAGGAAGTGCCCTACTAAACTAATCATCTACAGCAAGGAAGTGCCCTATAAACTAATCCGCTGTCTGTGAAGAAACTGTAAATGAGTTTGCTGTGGTACTGCCAGGCAAATGCTGTCTTTCCTACACCATAAAGAAGTGACCACAAACCTAAAAGATTGTATTCCTGATTAAATATTTACAAATGGCTACGACAACCTCATTTTGTCTGGTGTTTAATAGCTTCAAGTGCTGTTTTATGATGTATGCAATCACTCTGAATGGTTCTGTTGCTCCAGTTATTAAAAATTCTTGAAATCTGCCTGTTCATGGCTTGGTTTGAATGTCGGGATTGAAAAGCCTTCATCACTTCATTCAAATAATGTAGAGCAACAAGAGTTGTAAGGTCATATGGTCAAACAATTGTAATGGAATGAGGAAGGCTGTTCAGTCAAAAGCTAGGTAAAGGGTTTTAAAGAAATGCTGTAATACTTACTCTATAAATGTCCATGTACAATTGAAGAACATTTCTTGGATATGTACAGTAGTTCTAAATAATTTTATTAGGATAAAAAAAAAAACTAGATAAACTTGTTGGAAACACCTGAAATATGAATTCTTCTGATATCATAATTTTCATAAGCCTGTTGTATTCTGAATACAAATGCATGCAATACGCAGTACAATTAGTGCCATGCATCATACGACATTCACAGAATGTGTTTGACAGCTGCAAAGGTGAATTATTACCTCTTCTTATGTCCAGTATCAGAGGCAGCCAAACTGACATTATTTCCCCAGTGACATGACTTGTAGAGCTCCATTTGAAAAAGAAAAAAATAATATACATCTAGATTAAAAGTGAAGAGTATTTGGTGAATGTGTTTTTGATACCAATTTTTTATTTTTTCCCAGAGAAAAAAGGCCATGACATTTACTGTATTGTGATATAAATTAAATTAAATAGACAGCAGCTGAACTGTCCATTTTGCTTTTTTTCATTTAATGTTATGTGATTGCTGCCTTACTGTGTTGCTCTACTCTGGTACAGTGCATGTCAGTCAACAAGGGACAGAATCATAACAATTTGACCCTGGATTTCTGTTTTGCGGCAGCTCTTGATTTAAATAAAGCTATTGCATACAGTTAACTAAATTAATTCCACAGTAAAGTGTTTTCGTGTCCATGAAGCACCTATAAATCACAATTTTCAACCTTTTAACTCAGGCTAGGCATTTAAGTGACGTCTTCACACAGTTGTCTCAAGATTCCTACAGGTTGACACAATGAAAGACGTGACATTTTTTCAACTGCTTCCCAATTATATTTTATTTATTCAGTGTGTACCATGGAAACCATCTGTTTTCACTAGCACTAGACAGTCCATTACTGTAGTGCAGGTAATGTAAACAATGACAATGAAAAAAAAAAAAACCTGAAAACTCTCCTTGAGACAAGATTACTGTGTCGCACATGACTGCTGTACACTCAGCAACAGTTGCGATTCATGAGGTCAGCCTACACTGGGGGGGGGGGGGGGGGTCAAATTCATTTTGACCTTGCCGACCCACTTGTTGCCCACAGGAACCATTAGACGGGGGAACGGCCACAGTGTGCTCTTTGTATTCCAGTGGGGAAAGAAGGTGGTGCGCCACAGAGTGGGGTTGTATCACCAGAACTTGGAAAAAGTGTTTAGTTATGTCCTTTTGAGTGAAATTAATTAACACTGAGTAAGGGTCTGGCATGCTGACACAGTGTCTCAATTCTTCAAAACCCCCTGTCTTAGTTTATTGACCTTCCTTCCTTTCCTACCATGAGTTCTGATATTCATTACAAGATTGCGGCATGCTTCCTGGAACACTGGCTTGGGAGTTGCCTTTTCCTTGGTGGAAAGGGTTGGTCTGCCACAAAGTAAAAAGCAATAAGAGTTAACTCAGAAACGTTTTACAGAGATGATTCCGGAATACTAAAGTCCAGGTCAGTTTTGTCTATTTTGATGGAATTCGTCACTGTTTGTAAGTTGTTTTCCTTTTTGGAGAGAACGGTGGCTTCAGGTTGGGGGGAAAAAAAAAATCCAGAACTAGTGATATTTCACTTAGGCAGACATCAGCATGCAACAACTGTGGTAGAAATACTAACCTCTTTGGAGCATCACAGGATAAGAAGAAAATAATGATTTATCTGACTGAATGATCTGTTGAATGAGGGCAGTATGAAAAACTAAATAAAATATGGACTGTCTATCTTCAACAGAATCTGCCTGTCCTCTACACTGAAACCTGTGGTAATAATTTTGCTATTGAAGAGACTGAGGTTGCATTGTTTGCCAAAGAATTGTATTAAGTTTCTTTTAGTATCGCTACAGTGTCTGGTTGTCACTACAAGAGTGCTAGAACATTGATAATTTACCCAGCTGGTAAAAGAAACAATTTTCTTACAGAAGGTTGTACTTGGCTTTTTTGTTGGCTTTAACACATTGGTAAGTTCAGCTGTGTAGAATGATGAGGATAATGATGATATTTCATCTTTATTATATCCCACACAATGGAACATAGTGGAGGTGTTCTATATGTTCTTCAGAGTTGTACTTGTATCTAGAGAACTATTTCTCCAATTCTTGTATGTTGTGGCTGTCAAGTGGCCCTTGCACCTACACTTTATTGATTTGATTTTGTGTGACCCCTGGGTTTTGCCAAAACTTTTGGCTGTTCATACTTGTCTTTTTCGAGGTTTTAACTTTTTCCTGTAGCTCGTGGTTTTTAGTGGTAGCTGTACTGAAAGCTCTAATTGTGTATTTAAATCCATGCCCAGGGATGTACTTTAGGCTACATTTTCTGTTCATTAAAATATTGGTTTATTTACTTTTGCTGGCCAGAGTCCTCACAGGAAATGAAACCATTGTTTTGCCGGTACAGTAACATGTTTTAACTACTGTACAATAAATACATCTCAGTATTTGAGATGTCTGTGGCTTTGTGTGTGTATGTAAACCTTCTCCTTGAGGAAATGACATATGAAGAAAGTAAAGCTTCTATTAAATTAGCAGCATTGTTGGGGACAACTATTGGGCACAGGTCTTTTCAGTACCATACTGGTATATTCTTGGTCGTAGAGATGTATGAATGGCTGAGCTTCATTAATTTAGAAAGTAGAATAAAAGTGGGTAATACAGTCTCCATGTGTGAGGTTTTGAGGGGTGTGTGTGTGTGTGTGTGTGTGTGTGTGTGTGTGTGGTGTGTGTGAGACAAGGATGGCTGTAGGGGTGACGTCAGACCAGGAAATGAAACCACAACACAAGCAATTGCAGGGCGAAACTGAGACGCAATGGCGCTCAGCTTTTACTTAACAAAATAATGAAGACTTTTAAGCAAAATAAACGGCACATGGGCCAAAATAAATAAACACGGAACACAAATAGTAACAGGTAGTATGCAGTTTGCAAAAAATAGTTTTCACAACTCACGTTTCGTTCCGCCTGTACACACTCTTCTTGTGCCACCGTAGCTGCAGGTCCTTTATACTATGGCCGAGGGATTAACTGACACTGACTACGGCCATACTTTGTACGAGTTTCTAAGTATGCGTGACTGTCAGCTAATTCAATAATTACTAGCCGACAGTCACGCATTCTCACAAGAGGTTTTTATTCATACAAAACAGTAACATAATGACGGATGGAATTTCCGCCCATCCTACATTTAAACAATAATAAGGGCTTTTCGCCGTCATATAATAAAATACATAAATCATAATAATAATAAACAAATATAAAATAGGACAGAGACACAATTTGACAATGGTTGATGCCTTGTACCATTTAACAGTGTTTCTATGGAAAGAACAACACACAAGGTGCATGGTAACAGCAACTGTAGGCCTGGGAAAATTGCTTACCTGTTACTGTATGCTAACTGTACAATACAATTGGATGGGACAGAGTCACAAGGTCACGTGAACTTGGTTACACAGAGACTAAGGTGGCCCTTGACCCTACTGTAGCTTGGCTCTTAGTCCTTGCTATAGGACAATACCATGTCAAGCATCCATACCTCAATAAAAGTTGCACCAGTTGTTTTTGGGTAGTTTTCAGTATAGGTAACCACCAGGTGGAGGGAATGAGGATTCTGTAGAGTTGTACAGTGCTCTCCAGTGCTGACTTTAAGAGAAAAAGGATAAGAAACTCACTTTTAAAATATGCATTTCTAATTAAGTATATCAGACATGTTTACACCTGATTTAGTCCCTTGTTTAGTCTTGCATTTCCATGTACAACTGTGTATTTTTGTTTAAGTATGTTTTATATTGTCTTCTCTATGGTTTGTCCATTGCTTCCGTGGTACATGGAAATGCAACATCAACTGCAGGACAAGACTGAGCAGTATGTAAGCATTTCTAAATAACAGCCCATATGGAACAAACATATATTTTTAATATATGGTAGAAAAGTATGATCCTTATACTTTTCATCTATAGAAATTGGCCCCTTTTTATATATTTAAAATATATGGGATATATTTAAAATATATTTTAGTCTGTAATCCATATATTTATTTTATATGATTACAGACTAATATATAAAATATATATATATATATATATATATATATATATATATATATATAATATATATATATATATGGATTACACACAGATATATTTATAAGGATCATACTTTTCTGCCATATATTAAAAATGTTTTTTTTTTTTTTTTTTTTCCATAAGGGAGTACAGTACCATATTCCCAGTGGTGTAGCAAATGAATAGAACATTTGAGTTGGATATTAAACAACCTAATTTTGCCTCAGGGAGCACCAAACAGTTTTAAGGCCTTTCTCAAAATTACTCGGTCCTTCCTTAGTCTGTAGGGGGGTGGGCCTTTTTTGCAAGGATATTAGGGTTTTCACATCTGTTGCACTTGAGCATTGTCAAAAAACATTTTCAAATGACCATCTGGCTATATAATATCCCATAGGTGTAAGGTCTGTCTTTTTTAGTAAAAAAAATCTGGTCTGTTTTTATAGCCTCTATTCATGGTCTCATGGTGCTGAAACAGCTGGGGATGGGAGGGATGTTTTTCAGTGACCCTCCCTGCAGTATCTGAAGCAAGGACTGACTTGTTAACCATAACTGACATTTGGTAAGGTATGGTTGTTTTATGGTCAGTCACATGGTATAACATGGACCACTGCTACAGAGATGTTTTCTTCCTGCCTTCCTTAGCTGGGTTTCAGAAAATTGCTAGAATTCAGTCCACCCTCTGTATGGCATTATTTAGAAAAGCCAGCAAGCAAAAAGCAGATTGAGAAAGAGGAAGCAAAAACTGTGAGAAGGTCACACTTAATGGGAGTTCAACTTGATTTAAAATCATCATGATAGTCTTAGCAGGTAATCGCTAATTCAAAACTGATATGTCATCCAGCTTTAATGTAGATTCAACAGATTTTGGTGTAGCCAATAAGGCAGCTCAACACAGAACTGATTTGTAGTTTATACAACTGATTTAAAAACATTAACACACAAAAACAACCCCTGCCTACTTGACTTTAGCTTCACCCCATTAAAAAGCATTAGGCTTTGTTACAGTGTCTGCAGTTTCCATAGGGGATGCAGCTGTGTAGCGCTGTGTTTAATAAATGGCACAAATCTGTGCAGCCTTTGCAGCTTTATAAATCCTGGAGCATCCAGTGAGGAAGTAGTAATCAGAAGCAGCTGATGTCCTACACGTAGTGCTAATTGAAACAAACAAAAAAAAATAGAATACATTTTCCCAGCAACTCCAGGATACAAGCAGAGTAACCCAAACCAGAAAGTTTTTCAACGAGTTACTGGACGTTAAAATAATCCTTAAGATTTGAAGTGTTGCTGGTACATGTAAGTCTGATTTTTTTTTTTTTTTTTTTTTTTTTTTTTTTTTACAGCTGCATTTTTTTTTTTAATGTCGTCTTTGATTTCTATTTCTGTTTCTATTCTCGTTGCTTTCATGCTTCTATTGTGATTTCTGTTTTGTTTTATCTTCTTGTTGTTCATTTAAATTCATTACTACAGTAGGTGTTGCTTCTTGTCACACATTTTGTCACTTGGCTGACAAAAGTAGAAAACTTAAATTTGATTTGAAGTTAAAAACGTAATTACAAAAAAAGTAGTGATTCTTAGATAGTTTTCACCTCTCTTCAGTCATATCTGAAAGTCATTCTGTTACATTACTACTGGCATTAGTAGCAGTTTACTACTTAAATATATTTTATAGATCAGGAAACACCCTAAAATAACCTTTGTTTCTCTCAAAAGACCTAATAAAACATATACAATCTGTAAAAACGTGTTATTTAAACACATCTGTACACCTTTTAAACAAAAGTTGAATTTCTATTGCACCTTTATATCCCAAGGGTCCCAAAGTGCTTCACACACACAAAAACAATTTAAACCATTCAATGAAAAACAATCTATAACAATCAGTGTTATTTAATTTACAGTAGAACCTGTTGTATTGAAACAAACTAAAAGTAATTTATATTTTAAGTGATTATTTGTCTTGCCTCTCTTGTATCTTTTTGATATGCAAATAGTTTTTTTTTTTTTTCACTTTCCTTAGTTTCCTTAGAAATGCGTCATCACTGCAATGAATTGTGTGATTGTAGTCCTGGTGTTATCTCTGAACTCGACAAAGACATGCAGATCCCAGTCTCCACAGAGGTAGCTCGAGTTTCAGGAAAGGAAAGGTCACGTTTATGTGACAAATCAGTTGCATTTGCTAATTTTGTTTACATATTTTCATTGTCAGTTTGCGGCCTCGGTTTAGCAGTATGGTAATAAAAATGTCAGGCCCCCGGATGAGAAGAAAATTCGCTTCCAATCGGCTTTCAAAACTCTAAATTCAGAAGTTAATTGCCATTGTTGATACTCAGTTGTAAACCAAAGGAAGGGCGGATTTTCTTGTTTTGAAATCAACGCATTAATAAATAGGCGTATTTTGATTTATTTAATTTCTGTCGACAAGTACATGTTTAAGACGGAAAATATGAGTGTCACCACACCCCTAATACAGCAGTTATAGAAAGGAGGGATTTCTGCTGCTAACCTTTACATACAATAGTAATTATTTAAAGTTTTCTCGTTGTTGTGCATGTCTCTGCAGAAGCTGGGCAGTAGCATGCAGTCAGATGAGGGTACAGACTGGCTCCTGGAACTCCTGGCAGAGGTGCAGCTTCAGCAGTACTTCCTTCGTATCCGCGACGACCTCAACGTCACCCGCCTCTCTCACTTCGACTACGTCAAGAATGAGGACATGGAAAAAATCGGCATGGGCAGACCTGGTAAGTATTGTAAAGGACTTGTCTGTCATGGTCCTGGATTGACACTATAACAGCTACAGTACAGTAAGAGCCCTGGCATGGATTTATTTGCAGTCTAATCTACTAATGTGTGCATGTTACTGTATCAGCAGCCCTTATTGTTTTTGTAGTGTAAAGGCAGATTTTCAGAAATGAATAAGGCCATTTAAACATTATAAACCTAGTAAAGAATCGTCTAGAATATTATCACTTACAAGCTTCTAGCAGCAAGTTGTTTAATTCTTAATTTGTTTTTTTTAAGTTTGATGGACTGTGGCAAAGTGGTTTGTAGTGCTCCGGTGTATAGGTGAGTTGAGGTGCTCCAACAAAGGACAAACACAAAGTCTACCGGTCAGGTTTCTTTTAATGCCCTTTTTAAACTGGGTTTCAAATAATAAAGGTGGCTCTACCCAGCAATGGGTATTGCCAGTGAAAACTGGACCCAAAATAATAAAGCTGGTTCTACCCAGCAATGGATATTACCAGCTACAAAACAAAGGGGTTGCAGTCCCGAAATAATAAACACAAAAACACGTCTCCAAACTGGGTGCTCTGGTGCAGGTGCGGTGCTCTGAGTGCTGGTGCTCGTTTGCGTTCAGGTCCGGGCTTCTTGCTGCAGCTCCAGCTTCGTATCAGCCGTCTGGCAAAACAAACACAATACTCCTCAATGAACCCACACTTCATTCAAGATTCCGTCCTTGTCTCCTCCCATTAACCACAACAAAGGAGCCGATTATGGCGTCACGTCCCCCTAAAGTACCCTAAGCCCCGCCCCCTCCGATAGCTAGTTCAGTCACGTCTCCTCCAATTCATGACTGAAACTTCGCTCACCGTACTAGGGCGATGACTCCAGGTACCGTAACGCCGCCCTCTTCCTGAATGGCCGGCTCCCGACTGTCCCCAGGATGAACTGCCCAACCATTCAGTAGGAAGCCCGCAGCTCCTGTTGTACAGTGCCCTCACTGGTCGAGAGGGAGATTTTTGATTCGGATTCATTCGCTCTCCGTCACATATCCCACCGCTCAGAGTTGAGCCGAAGGAACACTCTGCTGAATCTACCTTACCCATTACACCACCCTCCTGGGAAAAGTAATCCGCATTTTGATGATCTTTCCCTGCACGATGTGTCATGAAATACATGAAGGGTTGCAGCGCCAGATACCACCGAGTTATCCGGGCGTTGCTATCCTTCATCGTGCTTAACCATCTGAGTGGGGCGTGGTCAGTGACGAGATTGAATGAATGACCCAAGAGGTAATAGCGTAAGGTCTGAGTGGCCCATTTAATGGCCAGACATTCCTTTTCTATGACGGAGTAGTTGCGCTCCCGAGGGAGCATTTTCTTGCTTATGTAGAGGATGGGGTGTTCTACTCCGTCGACCTGCTGGGACAAGACCGCCCCCAGACCAACATCAGAAGCGTCGGTGTGGAGGAGGAATTCCTTATCAAAATCTGGTGTGATCAGGGCGGGGGCTCGGCAGAGTCGTTGCTTAATGGTATCGAAGGCCCCCTGACATTCCCCTGTCCATTTAATTAAATTTGGTGCGCTCTTTTTAGTGAGGTTCACTAGAGGGTTTACCACTGTGGCGTACTCGGGAATGAATCGACGGTAATAACCGGCCAACCCCAAGAGAGACCTCACCTGGGACTTGGTTTTCGGGATTACCGCGTCCATCAAAGCCTGGACTTTGGTGGCGACGGGTTTCACCTGCCCATGTCCCATAATAAATCCCAAATATTGTGTTTCTTCTTTGGCAAAGGCACATTTACCCAAGTTAGCTGTCAGCCGGGCTACCTCAGAGACTGCAAGACGGCTGCGACCCTAGCCAAATGCTCCCGCCAGGTGGAGCTGTAAATCACCACATCATCAATATACGCTGCTGCATATTCATGATGTGGGCGTAAAACCTGGTCCATTAGTCTCTGAAAGGCAGCAGGCGCACCATGTAGCCCAAACGGCATGGTTGTGAAATAAAACAAACCATCAGGGGTAGAAAATGCCGTTTTCTCACGTGATCTGCGGGTTAATGGGATCTGCCAGTATTCCTTCGTCAGGTCCAAAGTCGAGATGAACCTCGCCGCTCCTAGTCTGTCTAGAAGCTCGTCGACCCGAGGCATGGGATATGCATCGAACTTGGCAATAGCGTTCACCTTGCGGAAATCAACGCAGAAACGGTTGGTGCTGTCCTTTTTGGCGACTATCACAATCGGACTGCACCACTCGCTCCTGGAAGGCTCACTCACCCCAAGCTCGAGCATCGCCCGCATCTCTTTGCGAACGCCACTTCGTCGACTTTCTGGGATCCGGTAAGGTCTCTCTCGAACTGTGACACCTGGGGGAGAGATAATGTCATATTCAACGAGATTAGTTCTGCCGGGCACATCAGAAAAAACATCCCTGAACTCCTCAATTAACCTACGCAGATCTCTCTGCTGATCTGGGAGTAACTGTTCCCCCGTCAGAATGTTCTGTATGCTAGGAGTCTCTATACAGGGTCCAAAATCATCCTCTACCTCACCTGGGGCTATAAATAAGGCATCCCTTGCCTGCCAGGGCTTTAATAAATTGCCATGGTAAATTTCCCGTTCATTACGGCGATTGGGCTGCCGAATTTCATAATTAACTTTCCCTATAGCCCGAATCACCTCATATGGCCCCTGCCATTTAGCATATAGCTTCGATTCTGACGAGGGAAGAAGCAGCATTACCTTGTCTCCTGGCCGAAAGGTCAGAATCCGTGCATTTTTGTTGTAATGCTGCTGTTGTCGGTGCTGTGCCGATTTTAGATTGTCCTGGGCCAAACGACCGACCAAATCCAGGCGATCATGGAGTAGGAGCACATGCTGCACTACGTTTTTGGACACGCCTTTGTGCTCCTCCCACCCCTCTCTCAACAGATCAAGGATACCGCGAGATTGTCGGACGTACAGGAGCTCAAAGGGGGAGAACCCTGTTGAACTCTGCGGCACCTCTCTCACTGCAAAAAGGAGGTAGGGGAGAAGCGATGCCCAATGTTTTTGCTCTTGATTCACAAATCATCTCAGCATCTGTTTTAATGTTTGATTAAAATGTTCCACCAAACCGTCCGATTGTGGATGATAAACGGACGTCCTGATGGGACGTATTTTTAATATTTTATACACCTGCTGTAGCATTTGAGACAGAAAGTTAGTCCCATGGTCAGTCAGTATTTCTTTGGGGATCCCTACTCTCGACATAATCTGTACTAGTTCTTTGGCTATTGCAGCGGCACTAGTGGACCTCAATGGAACTGCCTCTGGGTATCGCATTGCATAATCCACCACTACTAATATATGTGTTTACCCAGAGTCAGAAGGTAGCAAAGGGCCAACTATGTCCATTGCAATGCGCTCAAAGGGAGTGGAAATAATTGGCAGTGGGACCAAAGGAGCGGGGCGCACTTGACCTGGTGCTATTCGCTGGCAGTCTGGGCATGTGGCTACATATTTCGACACTTCATTATGAAGTCCTACCCAATAAAATCGAGCCAATATGCGTTCCCTCGTCTTGTCGGCTCCCAAGTGTCCTGCAAAGGGGATGTCATGCGCCAGCCTCATGACCTCCGACATGACGGGGGAACCATCAATTGCGTTACAGGCTGTCCTGTGCCCGTGGCAGGGTTTACCCTATACAGTAATTGCCCCTTGATAATGAAGTGCGGATATACCAGCGCCCCAGCGCCTTCAACGTCCTTACCTTCAATAGACCGGACCTGTTCCCTAGCGTGCACTAGTGTGGGGTCGTTTTTCTGGTCCCACACTAGGTCCGCGCTTGAGCCCCACATGTCCGGTACATTGAGAGGGGCTGGAGTAGCATCTGCCCTGGATGGCCCAGTAACCTTGCCCCCTCGGTCACACTGCGTACCGACTCCCTTTCAGTGGCGTTTGATACCATCTGCGCTCTCTCCCACCAGTCCCCAGCCTCGTTTGAGAGATGCACCTTCCCATTTTTCGATCCGTCTCTCTTTCTTTGTTTTCCTAGGACGAAAAAGAGAATTAAACAGGTCGGCTTGCAGGGGAAAAATATCACCAATCGTTTCCCCTGCTCTGTCTGCCACGGTTACGTGTGTGGTCGACCCAGGATTACGGGGTGCAGCAGCCTTTCCACCACCCCCACTATGAGGTGGCGTTGTGTCAAACCTATCGACACGTATGCTTTTAGGGTGGGATATGTCGCCGTGTCTCCATGGATACAGGAGCTCGCCACCTTGCCTTGTGGCTGCCACGACATACCGCCTAAGAGAGACGTTTGAATTAAGGTTTGTGCACACCCTGAGTCCACTAAAGCATGGGTACTCACATTACCAACCACTACATCAATAATACCCCTCCCGACCCTTTCCCCGTACCTTATCTGCCTCAGATGCCAGATAACAGGTCGCCACGTTGCACTCCATTGCCGCGGGGCACAAGCGGGCGATGTGTCCAGGCTCATGGCACCTGAAACAGACGATCGGGGCAGAAGGCACTGGGGTTAGCTGTCTGTCCCGCTGCTGATACTGCAGCGGGTCGGGGGCAGTAAATCTACCCCAGCTGGGGGCCAACCGCTGTCTCCATGGTAGGGAGGTGGGCCGGCCCATTGAGGCTGGTGATCTGGGAGGTCTGGTTCCCAACTGGAGAGACGAGGGCACTGATCCGCGGGTGATGGGCGCGACGAGAGGGGTCAGTAGTCCGGTCTTTACGGAGACCAGGGAGTCCTCATAATCCTCCGCAAGTCTGACGGCGGCCTCCAAGGTGGTCGGATTGTGGCGCCGTATCCATCCCTGGGTCTCGGCGCCGACCACATGGCAGAACTGCTCCAGGACGATGGCTTCCCCCATTTGCTGACCCATTTTTTCTGCCGGGTTGAGCCAGTGCACCATGTGGTCACAAAGTTTTTGTGCGACCACCCTGGGGCTGGTCTCCCGAGGCCTCCGATACTCCCGTAACCGCAGCCGATGTGTCTCCCCCGTGATATTGAGGCGTCGGAGGATGGCCTGTTTGACCAGGTCTTACTGACTAGCTTCCTCGTTGGTCATGGCCTGATATGCTGCCTGAGCCTCCCTGATCAGACAGGGACCCAGTTGGCTGGCCCAGTACTCCTTCGGCCATGACGCAGTGGTGGCCAACCGCTCGAAGGCAACCAAGTACACCTCCAGGTCATCCTCCGCAGTCATCTTTTGCGCCCGTGTATTGAGAGGCGCCATCACGGGTACTGCTGGAGTTCGGGGTGCATTTCCAGGACCGACCCTCTCGATCATCGCCGTGTTTCTCTCCTCCCTCTGTCTATCCTCCATCTCCCGTCTGTGCTCCAGTGCCTGTAGCAGCGTGGTTAGCGCAGCCATGTCCATGGCTCCCGTTTCTGACACCAATTGTGGCAAAGTGGTTTGTAGTGCTCCGGTGTATAGGTGAGTTGAGGTGCTCCAACAAAGGACAAACACAAAGTCTACCGGTCAGGTTTCTTTTAATGCCCTTTTTAAACCGGGTTTCAAATAATAAAGCTGGCTCTACCCAGCAATGGGTATTGCCAGTGAAAACTGGACCCAAAATAATAAAGCTGGTTCTACCCAGCAATGGATATTACCAGCTACAAAACAAAGGGGTTGAAGTCCCGAAATAATAAACACAAAAACACGTCTCCAAACTGGGTGCTCTGGTGCAGGTGCGGTGCTCTGAGTGCTGGTGCTCGTGCGCGTTCAGATCCGGGCTTCTTGCTGCAGCTCCAGCTTCGTATCAGCCGTCTGGCAAAACAAACACAATACTCCTCAATGAACCCACACTTCATTCAAGATTCCGTCCTTGTCTCCTCCCATTAACCACAACAAAGGAGCCGATTACGGCGTCACGTCCCCCTAAAGTACCCTAAGCCCCGCCCCCTCCGATAGCTAGTTCAATCACGTCTCCTCCAATTCATGACTGAAACTTCGCTCACCGTACTAGGGCGATGACTCCAGGTACCGTAACGCCGCCCTCTTCCTGAATGGCCGGCTCCCGACTGTCCCCAGGATGAACTGCCCAACCATTCAGTAGGAAGCCCGCAGCTCCTTTTGTACAGTGCCCTCACTGGTCGAGAGGGAGATTTTTGATTCGGATTCATTCGCTCTCCGTCACATGGACCTTTTTGGTTTCTTCTGCCAGAAGGTCACCTATCTTCTTACTTAATTAACTTAACTTTATTTCAGTATCTCAACATCATTGGTCTTTGGAGTTGGGAGGTGTTTAAAATGGAAACACATATAACAGTAAAATAAAACATATGGAAAGTATTATAAAGTGCAGGGAAGCAAAACACCATTGTACAGAAGCTGCCCTGTGCTACCATTATCTCTTGTTAAAGAACCATTGTACCTTAGGGAGGGGTTAACCTTTTCAGCTTTACAGCACAGCTAGGGAGAACTGAAGAGAGAACCTTGAAATCACTTAAAACGGCTGTAAACTCATTCTACTGCAGAAGCTTTAATAGAAAGAGTTAAAGGTTGGCAATATTTAGTATATTTTTAGTATTCTTTACTTACAAACTTGTCCAACTTCATGATTTCTAAAAAAATTCCCAGTTTTAATGAGGTTAGTGCATGCAGAAGTTGACAGATTTGAAAGTATGCTTGTGTGTATGTATTTATGTATGTACAGGATTTATTTATACATGTGTTTATGTATCTAACTTTAGGGCAGAGGCGGCTGTGGGAGGCAGTCAAAAGAAGGAGAGCTCTGTGCAAACGCAAGTCCTGGATGAGCAAGGTACTTACTAGTTTATAATCTTTCTGGAAAAAAACATAACATACCCTAACCTTAACACCCATGTAACTTTAGTTACCAACAGTTTTGGACTCTGGAGTCACCACACTGTCTAATTCCTAACCTGGAAATATATACATCATTAGAGAACACACATATACCAAAAAACTGTTTTTTCACCTCATTTTAACCATTTGCCTCAGAGCAGTGCAACTTGGGTGAAGGCACCAGAGGTGCTGCACATTACCAAATGGCAGAACGCTGTAAATGTCATTGTATTATTGCTTAAAATGTTCTCCATTTGTCTCAAAGAATGGCTCCATTGTTGAGGTACCATTCATGAATTCACAGCATTTTACAAGAGAGGAGCAGTTTACCCACTAGCTTTAAAGTTATGCATACATTTCAATATCACCATTTTATGATGTGTATAAATCATTTACAATGGTCTGTCATTTTATAAAACATAAAATAAAGGCATTTGACAAGGCAGATTGCAATCAGTATTCAAATCACAAATCTGAACAGTGTAGCAAGTGTACTGTGTGGGTTGTTATTATGCCCCTCCAGAGGTGGAATCCTCTGTGAAACATGCTACAGTACATGCTGTATGTACATTATTGCTTATATTTGGAGAACTGCTTATTGACTTGTCATGAAACTTGTGAAATTTCTCCTCACCGCACTGCAGCGTCCCCTACAGGCCAGACGCCAAGTGAGCTTGGGGGTGGAGATTTGCAGGGCTGGCTTTGTCCTCCAGAGGCCAGTATCCTGCAGACATCTTCTCTCAGGTTCTCTATTTTAAAAAAGATGCTGATTGAGCCTTGGGTCCCTGAGCTGTGTGGAGAATCACTGCGTTGAAAGAGAAAAATATTCTTATTCTATAATGTTCTGTTATACTGTTCCTATATGTCACGGTCATCAAATTGATAGCTATAATTTTAAATTTACAGCCGGGGTGGAGGATGCATATTACTGACATAGAGTACATGTCTAGAATAGCAGCAGCTATATGCAGTAAAGGGTGTAATTTTAGAGGGATATCTCTGATGAATGGCAGCCTTTCTTTAGCTTAGGAATGTTTCACCAGCAGCAGTCATTAAACAATTTTGGTTAAATCTGCTTCTCTGGAATCTCTAAAGATGATTTGGGTAGAATAAAAAAATAGAAGGCAAGAGAACTACCAAAGAATCTGCCTTTTGGCTTAACATTTTGTTCTGCTCCCTGTACGCTCTTTTTCACTCCTCTGGTTTGTAGTAATATAACCCTTTGCACTCTCAGGCTTTATTATTTTTGGCCGAAGATGAACTGTGTGAAAGGCTTCTAATTGCAGCGTCCCCCATGACTGGCAGCGGTACAGACAATCAGGAAGTGAGGCGATTTGATAGGTTTCTAAAATTACACATGTTTGTTTAAGTTGCTGGCAAGGGTCTAGGACAGCTTCAAACTGAACCAGCAGACTGCAGCCTGCAGCTGGGGGAGCCACACTGCACCTTTATCAAAATGCACTGCACGTATTTTGTTTCTCACACCTAGCAAGAAGCCGGCCTTATGTTATCACCACTGCATCCTTCAGTGCCTCTGCTTTAAAAATAGATGTGCTTTCAGTGCTCTATACTGTGGGACCTACTGAATAGTTCAGGGACTGCTTGCTTCCTGCCACAGTGACCTTTTCTTGGAAAGTGCTGCACAATACTCACAATCCAGTATGTTTACAGGACATTCCACATAAGCTGTTTTAGCTGCTGGGACAACAAGCTTCTTTCAAAATGATCTTATCAATATATAACCAGTTTCGAATATTTCTGGAATGTTTTTAGTCTTAAATTGAAGAACTCTCTCTACTGAAGCAGTAGTATCTGAAGACAGACTGTCACACAAAAGACTAGTATAGCCATGTCACAAAGATGGCTGCAGTGGGTGATGCAATACCAGAAACAGGAACCAACACAAAATAAACAGGTGGAGTTTTGTGAAGCTGAGCGATCGTTACCGCTCAGCATTTAATAATTAAACAAGCACAAAATAAAAGGTTGCAAGACATACAAAACACAGGACACAGCACTTTAGCCAAAATAAAGAGATGAAACAAAACAGACTAACACTTAAACAAACAGTGGACTAACAGACAAACAAACACGGTCAAAACAATTATTTACTTTCGTTTTTACTTTCTGCTGTCCACACCCGCTCTCCACTCCCAAACACACAACCCCGGGTGAGTGAAAATATGCTGCTTTTTTGCAGCTGTATCAAGACTAGATTGCTAATCAGTCATTCAGTTGGAGTCTCGGCACAACTGCTCGTGAATGAATAAAGTGAAAATCCCCATGCTCACATATTATTACATTTTACTTGCACGTGAAGTGCTGTGCAATCCTCGTGCCTAAATACAAACATGCATTTTAAACACTTGTGTTACACAGACCCGTTTATATCCCATGTACCAATGACTGTACACCAACATTAACTCACTACACGTAACATACAACACAAATAAATAGCCCAGGGGCGGGGCACTTTGTCACAAGCCATTAGACATAATTTGAAATAGCAACACGTTAAGTGCTGTTCAGATAATGCTTAGAGGGGGGACCCCCTTTTTAAGCAAGCCAAGTGGGTCAATGGCAGTGTCACCTAGTGGTTTGTGTATTTGCTTCTGTTTTCAGTCAGCCGGCACCTCAACACTTCCATCTGTTGGGACTGCATCGGCTCACCCTGCAGACTGTTCAGTACATGGATCCTTACGCTTTCTTACAGACAGGGTACCCGTTACAAAGAAACATTTGAAATACAGATACTATTCACTTTGTAACAGTGATTCATCTTATCAGTACTTGTTTTAACATGAAGGCCAGCTCTCTGAGATCTGATTTATTAGGTTTTAGAGTTCAGAGCCTTTCGTGTTGTTCAAGCAAAGCACTTACATTGATACAGAATATTGTGCATTCTGCCTGTCTTTGTAATATTGTTTTATTTTCAGAGAAACTACATTGATAAAATATATTGCAAAAGGAATAACGGACCTGTTTATAGAAAAAAAAAAAATACACAAGGGCCGTTCCATGAAAAATTACATTACACTAGTCACATCACCCAAGAATTATTGATGGTCAGGTGTGTGTATTTTAAGTTATGGTATATCATCACAATTTGGGCTTTCATTGATATTGACAACTTATCAATGCAGCAAACCACTTCAGGGAGTGGCCTCACCAATTACAATTTAGTAAACCATGACATTCTTAAATTAATCATTTTACATACAAAAGGTTGGTGTAGCCCATTAAATAACACTAAATGTTCACAATATCAATGAGGTGAGGTGTGCTCGGTCGCATGGGAGCATTTCCTCAATCCCTGGTTCCCTTCATTCCAGCTATTAGAGAACGTTGCTGCAGTGGAAGGCAACTAGAGTGTTGATTGGTTTAATTAATATGCCTGTTCTGTCACAGTGCTCAACCCACATGCAGAATATATTGTGGACTACCAGCGGTCACACCACAATCTTTAGTCAATCCCTTGTTTATCACACTTAAGACAGTGTCATTGGGGGGTGTAAGAAAGCATATTTGATTACAAAGCAAAACAAGTAAAGATAGTAGGCTCCCCAACCACAGCTATGGCAAGCACCTGGTTTTGGCGAGGCACATGGAATTACTCTCAGCTGCAGCCTCTGTCTCGCACTCCTCAGGTGTTCAGCGGGAAGCGGCCTGACTCAGAGTTCCAGCCTCAGCCAGCCTCCACCTTCCGCAAGGTGTGCACCCCACCCCCCCAGGAGAGTCAGCAGGCTCTCACCTGCCTGATCAGCGAGAAGGACTTGGCGCTCTTCGAGAAGCTGGGAGATGGCTCTTTCGGGGTTGTCAAGCGCGGAGAGTGGTTCGCGCCCACGGGGAACGTGGTAAGTGGCTCTGCCTTTAACCAAGAGAAAACAGAATACTGAAACAGTGGCAACCATCTCCTTTAAAAGCAGTAGTTCAGGATTTCCATTTGGTTTAGAAAGCATCAAAAAGACTTTTACTTAATATTGTTTTTCACAAAATCCATCGTTTTACTGTAGTATGCCTTACAAAAGTTAATCATAGTAACACCATAGCAAATTGTAACTAGGCATGGTAAAGCATAGATAATCACTGTGAAGCCCAGAGAGGTACTGTAAAGCTTATTAGAAAATGAGACAAACTATGGTAGAAATCATGGGAGAAGTTCAAAATTGTGGCAAAAATTTATAAGAGATGACAAGGAGAAAAGATCATGTAGTGTCCTTAATATTTTTTAATAGGCTTTTACTAGAATTAATATATTACTTTTCTTTTGCAAAAGATTGTTCCATATTAGCAGAAATGCATAAATAAACTGTACAAAGTGCATTGTTTAAATACATGTAAATATTTCAAAGTTAAAACCAGTTCCCATTTCCCTTGATGTTATTTGGCTGTGTTGTTCACTGCTGTATTATTAGATGAATGTTGCTGTGAAATGCTTGAAAACTGATGTCCTCAACCAGCCAGACACCTTGGATGACTTCATCCGGGAAGTGAATGCCATGCACTCCCTTGACCACCAGAACCTGATCCGCCTGTATGGTGTGGTTCTCACACACCCCATGAAAATGGTAAGAGGAAACATATTAAAACAATACACATGCTAACTGCACTGTTATACTCATATGTGAGGCCAGGGTAACAACCAAATTAAATAAAAAACAAACAAATATTGTCTTACCTTTTATATTATCACAATAGTTTAGCTTTCCAGACTTTATTAACCCTGTTCACCTTTTCACAACACTGTCCTAATACAATTCCCACAGAACAGAATGCAAACAGAAAGTCTAGTTGCCACTTGAAAAAAATTAATAAGTTAATGCCTGTTGCTGATTTGTGAACATACTTGCTAATAATTATTTGCTGTTTGTGCACTATATTTTTAAACCACTTGGAATTTTGTATGCTTGGAATGTCTTGTACAAGTTTGATTGCTGCACATCTACAGGTAGTCGACAGTCAGTCTTCTGTAGATTTATTTAGTATTGAAAGAATTAGTTGTGTGTTATTCTAGTGGTCAAGAGAAATACATGAAGAAATACAGTAGTGCTGTCGGTTTTAATGACATGCTTTTAGGTATTTTCTTGTGCAATATGTAGTTATTATCTCCTGCTTATATATGTTACACTTACCAGAATCTGGGGATAAAATGAGGAATCAGATTTTGTAATTGGACATACGGGGATGCTGGTTATGGAGATCTACGATTTCCTGATTCTGTTAGTTTAAATTTTGTATTAACAGCTGGCTGTTACTAACATCGTATTTTACTGTATCGTGCTTGTTTACCAGGTAACTGAACTGGCACCTTTGGGCTCAATGCTGGACCGTTTGAGAAAGAACCAGGGACATTTCTTAATATCAACCCTGTGCCAGTATGCCATCCAGATCGCCAATGGCATGGCCTACCTGGAGTCAAAGAGATTCATCCACCGAGACTTGGCTGCCAGGAATATCCTACTAGCCTCTAATGAACTGGTAAAGATAGGTGACTTCGGACTTATGAGGGCACTGCCCAAGAATGATGATCACTACGTCATGCAGGAACACCGCAAGGTCCCCTTTGCATGGTAAGCTCCGTGGTAAACCTGCTGAACCCAGAGTGAATACAGCCTGTTTATGTCTACTTTTAAATACAAATAATATATATTAGGAACAACCAGAAGAAGATGGCAGCACCGGATACAAAAGAGTCAGTGTAACCCACCATATCAGATTTATGTTTAACAGTTCATGTCAGCTGAAGCAATCAGATAAACCACTCCCAATTCTTTTAGGTGAGAGGCTTGATATTGATTTTTTTTCCACGCTTCCTTGGATTTTTCTATTTGATATATTATATGAGAGAGAGTTCAAATGAAAAATAGGCTCATCTTGTACAATGGTTGAGTGTGTGGAATTTACCAACATTTATATGTGGACTGTAATAATGCTAAAGCTAATAAAAATAGTTCAATGTAAAGCCTAGTTAGCACATCTTTCATGGTTTGTTTTGCAGGTGTGCCCCGGAGAGCCTAAAGACCCGCACTTTTTCACATGCGAGTGACACCTGGATGTTTGGTGTGACACTCTGGGAGATGTGTACATATGGACAGGAGCCCTGGCTAGGACTCAATGGCAGCCAGGTTACCAGTGTATAATAAATAAATATACAGTATATACAAGTTCTACACATCCTCAGTACATTATTAAACTTACTGTCAACCTGCTCAATAGCACTAACCTTTATGTCTCAGTACAATGCATGCTTTGAAGTCCGTTTATTGCCATACACCATCATATATTTGTTTAATAATTATAGCTACCTAAGAACAAATGAACAGTTACACTAATCTTAATGTGACAATTTCCATCTGATACAAACTATGTGGTAGAAAGAAATGTCAGCTGGCTGTAGCAAGCTGATGTTTGAAACTGCCAAGCTTTTCCCTATTTCATGTGGTGAACATGCCACATTGTTATAGCTGTAGCTTGTGATTAATTATGATGTGGGTGTTTCCAAGTTGTTGTTGGTATGTGTCTAGAATAAGAGCACCTGTTTTTGAGTTTTGGCCTCTCATGGGTCAAGTTTATGAAGGATAGTTATTGCACATGTTTTGACTGGAGGTCATCTACTTTTTTACATTAATGACAACAGTAATGTGATAATATCCTTGACAAGGGATATGCATGTTACAAACCAAACTAGAAATAGTCAAGCCAGGTGGTGTTAAAACTACAGGCAACCTTCTTCTGTGATCCTGATATCATAAATGAAATAAAGCACTGACACTGTTTTGACCCTTTACAGATTCTCCATAAGATTGACAAGGAGGGAGAGAGGCTCTCCAAACCCGAGGACTGCCCCCAGGATATCTACAACGTGATGCTGCAATGTTGGGCACAGAAACCTGATGACCGGCCTACCTTTGTAGCACTCCGAGAGTTTTTAGTGGAGGTGAGGGTCAAGGGTCAAAAAGAATAGAGGGAATAGGTATTTTATTTATTTAAAAAATATACAGTAGTTCTTATAATAATTGTCTGGGTTTCCAGCAGCTTGTAGATAACAGGTAACCTGTGGAGATTAGCAAATATGACACCAAAGGCCCAGTGCAGTGGGTTTAGCAACACTGTTAATTCAAACTATAGCCGTTATGGAATCAGGTCAAATTACTGGATTAAGAAACAATGATAACATTACACTACTGTTTGGAACAATTTATTAGAGGAGTACATCTATACTTGGCACTGTTTCATTATTACAAAATAAGTATGTGTAATACTGTGGCAAAGTGCCCTGCCCCTGGACTATTTATTTGTTTATGTGTGTTACATGTAGTGTGTTAATGTTGGTGTATAGACACTGGTACACAGGATATAAATGGGTCTGTGTAACACGAGTGGCTTAAAATGTATATTTGTATTTAGGCATGAGGATTGCCCAGCACTTCACATGCAGGTAAAATGTAATAATGTGCGAGCACAGGGAATTGCACTTTATTAATTCACATGCAGTTGTACCGAGCCTCCAATTGAATCATTGATTAGCAATCTGGTCTTGGTACAGCTGCATAAAAGCAGCATGTTTTCACTCACTCAGAGTTGTGTGTTCGGGAGTGGAAAGAGAGGAGAAACGTAAAGTAACCGATATCAGTTGCTACGAGTGCTGGAAGGACCAGCACCGTACTTGTTTTGTGTAGCGTTAGTCCACCCTGTTTTGTTAGTGTCTGCTCGTTTTGTTTGTCTGTTTATTTTGGCCGCAAGTGCAGTTTCCTGTTTTGGTGTCAGTGTTTTGTTACCTTTTTATTCGCTGTCTGTTTACTTATTAAATGCTGAGCGCAACCAAGTGCTTAGCTTCACCAAACTTCACTTCTCTGTTTATTCTGTGTTGGCTACTGGTTCTGGTCTGAAGTGACCCACTACCACCATCTTTGTAACAAATAACCATTGTAATTCTGACCTTTTCAGATCAAAACATTAAACCACCATTGGTAAAGCACCAAAAGCAACAAGTCAGGACACATTGTAAGCAGGTGGTAGATTTCTAAATCCTGCAATTTCTCCTTTAAGGACATTGACCAAACTAAATATGTCTAGTCAATCTCACTTAATATGTATTGCCATCATTGAATAATCTCTGATTTTCTGAGGCTTGGGTATATTCTATACTCTGTGATAATGCAGTTACTTCTTTTGGTTTTATATTGCCTCTTGTGCCTGTGTTTAAACACCCCCTAGCTAAAGATCCAGTATGTGAAAATTAAAGACATAGGGACTGTCACTTATAAATGAGCTTTTAATACAACAGCATGGTCTCTTGTGGTGATAACAATAATGAACCCTTGTAAATTGAATTTCAGTATGTTGTTGCTTGTATTTATTTCTCTTCAACTATTTTCTCCCACATACAAGCACATGCACATGTCCTTGTGTATATGCACACGCCACACACATGTACCTGGTAGTGCAGTTTTACAGTATGTAAAAAATAGCCTTACTTGACTCAGTTTACATTGAAAATGTTTCTAGAAAGTTTGCAATCTTTAAATACCCCCCCAGGCTCACCACATTTATCCTTTTTGTATGTTTTGTCTGCTTTTAAAATGACTTCTTGCTACAGCTGAGGTGAAGGAATTTGTTTCAATTCCTACCAAAGCCTGTTTGTTTATTCTCTACAGACTATGCCAACAGACGTGCGGGCGCTGCAGGATTTTGAGGAACCGGACAAACTGGTTATTCAGATGAACGATGTCATTACAATCATTGAAGGCAGGTAGGTCAAGGGGTTTGAAACCAACCTTTCCAGTAAGTTACAGCAATACATCTGAGACAAAGCCATTTTGAAATGTGTCCCCTTCTGCCACTCCCAGTACAATATTGGTCCTTATCGTTTCATAAAAGCCACTTGATTGGGTTGTAGACTGCAGATGGAACCAGAGGTAGACAGACCTATTGTGAATTATTGAAACGAGCTGAGATGTACTGACTGGTTTTATTATGCAGGTGGGAATGTGCTATACAGTAAATTCCTAACCAATGCAGCCATCTTTACTAAACATGTATAAGTGAGTTACGGTAAATGAAGTGGTGGTTAATTTCCATAATGAGAGTTGCATATTTGACGTTGACATTCATTTTCTATGTAGATGACATGTTCTGTCATTTGTGATCGCGGTGGCCAAAGCTACTTTTTTTTACCGTTGTAACCAGGGCTGAAAATTACTGGTGGAGGGGTCAGAATAAGCGCACCCTGAAGGTGGGCCAGTTCCCCCGAAACACTGTGACTTCCGTGGCAGGACTGTCAGCCCAAGACATCAGCCGACCCCTTAAAAACAGCTTCATCCACACAGGGCATGGTGACACGAACCCTCAGCGCTGCTGGGGGTTTCCAGACAAGATCGATGAGTATGAAACTGCTCTGTATATACTGTACACGTTTGAATGTGTAGGGCTGCTTTAAGAGTAATTGCATTCACATTTCATTTGTATTGCAATTTCGCAAATGGTGTTAAAAGTCTATGTTAAAATTATTTCACCTGAGCTCAGGAGCTGCTCTTCAGTTCCAGTTGCCCATCGTAGACATATTTAACAGAAATCTTTAAAGTGTCTTTAAAGAAAGTAAGAGCCCATGCCCTCTAGATTAACCACTTTGGATCAAGTTTCATTGTGTTTTGCTGGCAGTGTTGCTACTTATTAATATAAAGACACTTGATGGTCTAGCATACATTACAGTGGCTCTCAAAAGTATTCACCCCCTTGGACTTCCACATTTTATTGTGTTACAACATGGAATCAAAATAGATTTAATTAGGAGTTTTTGCCACTGATCAACCCAAAAAAAGTCCATAATGTCAAAGTGAAAAATAAAATCTACAAATTGTTCTAAATTAATTAAATAGAAAATAGAAAATAATTGATTGTATAAGTATTCACCCCCTTGAGTCAATATTTGGTAGAGGCACCTTTGGCAGCAATTACAGCCATGAGTCTATTTGGATAAGTCTCTACCAGCTTTGCACATGTGAACACTGCAACTTTTCCCCATTCTTTGCAAAATTGCTCGAGCTCTGTCAAGTTCGATGGGGACCTTTGGTGAACGGCAATTTTCAACTCTTTCCACATATTCTCAATTGGACTGAGGTCCAGGCTTTGACTGGGCCACTCCAGGACATTGACCTTTTTGTTTTTAAGCCATTCCAGTGTGGCTTTGGCTGTATGTTTAGGGTCATTGTCCTGCTGTAAGATGACTCTTCTCCCAAGTCCCAGGTATCTTGCAGACTTCAGCAGGTTTTCCTCCAGGATTTCTCTGTACTTTGCTGCATCCATTTTGCCCTCTATCTTCACAAGCTTTCCAGGCCCTGAAGCAGAGAAGCACCCCCATAGCATGATGCTGCCACCACCATGCTTCACGGTAGGGGTGGTGTTCTCAGAATGATGTGCGGTGTTAGGCTTGCGCCAAAGAGCGCTTAGCTATGGACAAAAAGCTCTATTTTGGTCTCAGACCATAACATTTTTTTCCACTTGGTCTCAGAGTCTCCCACATGCCTTCTGGCAACCTCTATACAAAATTTGATGCAAGTCTTTTTCAACAATGGCTTTCTTTTTGCCACTCTCCCATGAAGGCCAGTTTTGTGAAGCACCCGGGCTATTGTTGCCGTATGCACAGTGTCTCCCAGCTCAGCCGTAGAAAACTATAACTCCTTTAGAGTTGCCATAGGCCTATTGGTGGCCTCCATGACTAGTGCCCTTCTTGCCCGGATACTCAGTTTTTGAGGACAGCCTGTTTTAGACATATTCACAGTTGTGCCATATTCTCTCCATTTCTTAATAATGGACTTTACTGTGCTCCAGGGATATTCAATGCCTTGGAAATGTTCTTATATCCTACCCCTGATTGGTGCTTTTGAAAAACCTTATTCCGGATTTGCTTTGAATGTTCCTTCGTCTTCATGATGTAGTTTTTGTTAGGAAATGTACTAACCAACTGTGGGACCTCCCAGAGACAGGTGTATTTAACCTGAAATCATGTGAAACACCTTAATTGCACACAGGTGGACTCCATTCAACTAATTATGTGACTTCTAAAGACAACTGGTTGTACCAGAGCTTATTTAGGTGTGTCATAGCAAAGGGGGTGAATACTTATGCAATCAGTTATTTTCTGTTTTATATTTGTAATTAATTTAGAACAATTTGTAGATTTTATTTTTCACTTTGACATTGTGGACTTTTATTGTGTCAATCAGTGGCAAAGACTCCTAATTAAATGCATTTTGATTCCATGTTGTAACACAATAAAATGTGGAAAAGTCCAAGGGGGGAAGAATACTTTGGCTAGCCACTGTACATATGTCTATAATGGTCAACTAGAACTGAAGAGCAGCTCTTGAATGTTTACAGTAAAAACCAAAAGACTGTAATTGAAAATTTTAATTTGAAGCTACTTTCTCATTTAAAGTCCTGCATTAGAATCTACTGCATTACTACAGATGTTCAAGTAGACTCCGTCCCAAATCCAGTTGCAAGCTGTCCTGTAATACAAATGACATTTACCAGCACCACTAGAAGGAGGCAATACATTATATATAGGCTGGCAACTATTCAATTTAAATTTTTTGCCAAATCGATTATTATCAACGTTTATTTTCGAAAGAGTTTACCGTTTTTTTTATCTTTATTTTTCATTTCAAGCAGAGAATTGGTGAAATCGACCTTTATGCTTTAAAAAATACATAAACAAATGTTATTCCGTTGAAAAACATCTCATTTAGCGAAACCACTTTATTATATTTAACACTGAACAAAACCATGGTTATCAACATTCCAATTGAAATAACGTTTGGTAGCAGAGCTATACCTTGTAAAGATAAAGATCCTACACAAATTAAAAAATTGTATCAAATAAACCATTGAAAACGCAGCATGTAAAAGTGTATCACACAGACTTTTATAGCATAAATTTATTTATCTGTTCAATACATTTATTTATCTGTTTCAATACTTGTTGGAGTGAAGTGTATGTTTAGAGGAGGAGTTCATGGGTTCCTTATGGGTTCCAATTTATGGGTTACAAATGAGTGTATGTGTGTTGACAGTGTGGGAACTTTCCTGGACTTGGGAGAAGATTCTTACCTGGACATAAAGTAATTGTAAAGCCACAATTTCCTATTCTAGTAGATCTCCTGGTAATTGAAAGACAGTCAATGGAAAAAGTAAAACAGATGATATATATATATATATATATATATATAATATATATATTTTCGACTGCTTTCACATTGTTAAAGAAAGGGGATGAGGGTTACGCACACAAATAAAACAATTCCCTCTGTGAAAACAATCTCAGGTGTCCATTTACAGTACAGAAATATTGCACAAAGCAGCCCTTCTGTTGAACTACCTGACCCCAAAACTGTGATTTAAAGGCTGTCCAAGCACTAGAGTCATTAGTCACTAGAGTAAAACAATTAACTTACCTCTCATCTGCATAACACCTTTCCTGCCTGTCCGTAATCGCTCTAGCTCTAAATAATCTGACTAAAACCTCAAAAAAGATTTGAAATCTGACACAAGTTTAGAAAAAAAGGATCATCTATATAAAAATGCGGTATCTGTGAAATCAATGAAGGTAGGTTTCCCAGTGGCCTCCCTTTTGAAAAGCACTGCAACATGAAGTGCAGGGTGAGTAATGCAAGCTGGTTTGCGCCAGGTAGCTGATGCTGGTTTGTGACCCACATGGAGTGTTTCATTGACCTTTGCATTCCCTTGGGTTAGAGAGGATCTTTGACTGTGGATAATTCACTTCATCCAACTCCAGCAACCCCGTACTGGTCAGGTGCTCAACAAGGCCAGCCAGAGATTAGTCAGTGTGGGCCTCACCTCCAGGCCGCAAGTTTGATGAGCAAGCCTGCAGATATCATGGCCACTAATTTCATTGAAATCATTTAAATTGCTATTTCATTTTGCTTTTAGCCTGTACTTGGGTAATCCTATGGACCCACCTGATGTGCTGGGAATGGGTGTGAATGCTGCCAGACCAACTCAACTTCCAGGAAGGTCAAAAAGTAAGCAACAGCTGGTCAACTTGTTATGGCTTTTTATGTGTAGTTTAGTTTAAAATGTGACATCTTGAACTGCCCAAAACACGCAAAAATTCTATATTAAAATAAGCATGTTTAATTCTTATTATACAAAGGATGTGTGCTTTGATGTGAAGATAAAAAAATCTGCATTATATAGTTTTACTTATGTTGATGTGCTATAGAAACAAAACTATAGTTATAAAATGGCAAAGAAAGAGGGATCAATCTCATTGGCTAATGAGTCTTCTAACCTGTGCAATTATGTCACAATACCAACACTACTTGTTTCTAGCTTTACCGACATTGGCCATGATTGTTATGTAGCATTTCAGCTGTGTGACTAACATTCGGAATATAATTGTGTAATTATGAAAGTTCTGAATCCTTCCATCCTAACTAAAGTGAAACGTCTACTCAATGTCTAACACTAGCATTGTTCCTTTAATGCTAGATTTAGTATTTATTGTTTAAAAAAAAGTGCTACCAAAGTTTTATTTTCTCACCGCCAATGACCATTAGTCACATTGTCAGCGGTCCTTTTTCTTCTGTTAAATATTATCTACTGATGTTCTGTTCTAGGCCATTGGAGTGCACAAAACAATAACCTGTTTAACTGTCATCATCTTCTCTTCACATTCATTCTTTGTTCTTTCTATTTTGTCTCTTTGCTTACTGCCATGCTTCAGAGGAGCCCCCTCCACGCCCCCCTCAGCCAGCGATCCTAGTCAAGAGTAAGTCTGGCCATTCTCTCTGGTTTAGGCACTGTTCCTGCCCTCTCTGTTCTATTCTAGCCCCACTCTTCAAAGGTATATCGTGCACCTTCTTTCCTGATTGCCTTGCTGTGTGATATGCCTGGTTTGCTGTGAACACAAACCTTATCTTTGTTAACATATCTCCTGACCCCAAAGCCAGACTGCCAGCATTTCACAAAAATTTTTATTTTGGGGGTATTGAAACATTGACTTTCTAATTAAATAACCACACTTGTACAACATTCCCAGTATTTTATCTGTCAGAGGAACATAGTGTGTGTGCTCAGTTACAAATAGTGAGTGGCTAGTTAAGATAGTTGTTACTTCTGTAAGGTGCCTATATCATTTGCTTGTAATGAAAATCTTTTTTGTGGGCTTCAATAGCTGATGAGAGTTTAGTTCTCATTTCACTGTATGAATTGTTTGTTATTAAACTCATTTTAAAAAAAGGTGTTTAGAACAACACAATTTGATTTGCATGAAAGTATCAGATTGGCACTAAAAAATACTTGTCGATACCTAGGTACAGCAAGTGGATCACTGTGTAAAAAAGAAATAGCTCTCACTCATTCTATTAATTGTGACTCAGTTTTGAGAACCAGTGTATTTGAACAATACAAGCAACTGCCACCACCTGTAAGGTTTTAAAGGCCTTACTGGTTATCACACAGTCTGACCTTTTAGTCATGTAGTTTTGCAGATACAAAACCTTCTCGCAGTTCCATAGAATGAAAACTGCCTTTCTATAACTTTGTTCTGTTGTGTTGCAAGGAGCACTTTGTTCAATTTACTCTGACATACAATTTAAGATCTATTGATGCAGGACTCATCTTACCTAAAACCAGGCTACACACTATGGGTAATAGAGCCTTTTGTTGTGCAGCACCATGACTGTAGAATTCTTTGCCCAGAATGACTCTCTGACAGTGGACTTTTTAAAATATTGTTTTAAAGACTTTTTTATTATTATTATGGCTTTTAAAGTATCATTTTTGTAGTTGTGTGGTTTTTATGTATTGTCATGTGTTTTTGTGTATATCCTTGTACAGCACTTTGAGATTCTTGAAAAGCACTTATAAATAAAATGTGTTATTATTATTATTATTATTATTATTATTATTATTATTATTATTATTATTAATTTGGATAAAAACTGGCTTTTGTGTTTGCTAGTCCCCAAAAATAGGAATTCCTTTTGCAAGAGCTTGCAAACCACAGAGAAGGAGGAAGCATTGTATTTAACCTCAAATCAGCCAAATTGTTTGATTAAATGTCAAACTGCATTTGATTTATCTTATATTCAACTCTACTCTTCTGAAACCTCACAGTTATTTTATTGCCTAGCTGTAAATGACGTACGTTATGTTAAAAGCCATTGGTTGGCTATTGATACATCATGAGTTCTACTTTTGAGATGATTATTTTCATAACCTGCAGTTTAATTTTCTGCCCAGATGATAAATGATAGCTATGACTTGAATAACGCTGATTTTGACAGGTCTTCAGAGCTCAGAAATTACACCAGCTGCATGTGTTCTTTGTTCTTGTTCCTGTTTTTAATGTGATTTTTAAATAAACTCTTGATTGATTTTAAGAAGACTAATTAATTATTTTTAAGAACAAATTGAACCCACCTTACACTCCTCTGTTCCACAGTTTCAATAGATTACTTTTTTTGAGGGGAATTTTAAGTCAGTAATCTCATCTTTTCACTCCGTCTTTTTTTTAATCTTGAATTTGAATACAACCTGTGCCAGTGTTTCTATGGTGATGACTGTTATTAAGATGTTATTAAGGCAGGTACTTAATCTATCTTTTCAAAGTGTTAAAGATCAATAATTAATCATTTAGAGGCTGCATCAGAGAGCAAAACCCAAGCTTTTCTACGCATAGTACAGTGGCACCAATGTTATTCAGTTACCCAGTGTTTTAATATACTAGATGTGTAAAGCACATGTTAACAGTAAATTATCTACTTTATTTTTTTACTATTTCTTTAAATGAACAGGAAGTACAGCAGAGAAATTAAAAATCAAAATAAACTTTATCAGATGTTTGAATATAGGAATGTGTGAGATCTTACAAATTATGGCTACACAGTTGAGGTAAGATTCACTGGAGTTATTTAGTTAGCTCTGTAGTACTTGCAAAAGGTTCTTGTTACCACTGTTTTTTTTTCATTCAAGAAGATTGAGGTGTAAACCTTGTTCTGTGTAATCCGTAGGTTAACACCTGGCCTGTTCTCTAAACGGATTAAATGCACAAACCTTATCAAGTTGCATATGTCTCTTCCAAATGGCTTTCACCTAAAAGGACTAACTTCTACCTTTTCATATGTCTGACAAAACAGAGCCCTGCTATGACCCTGTTACTGAGGAGGAGGATTTCACACCCACAGGCTTAAAGAAACTCTCCCTGAAAAAACAAGGACCAGCCAAGGGTCTCAAAGTGGTGAAACCAGCTGCGTGGGTCACTGGCACAAAGATAATTGACCAGCAGTGTTTTGGGGGCAAGCCAGCAGGGCCCCAAACCAACGAGGTGTCTCTGATTGACTTTGGAGAGGAGATTCCTCCAACCGACCCCTCACCAGTGGGGGAAATACAGATTCCGATGCTGGCTAAATTAGCTTTGAAGGCAGACTCAATACTTGACAAAACCCCACCCCAGAGTCCTACTGGGGTCCTTCCTCGACCCCTGCACCCTACACCTCTGGTTGACTGGGACTCCAAACCCCTGCCTCCCCCTCCCGCTTATGACGATGTAGCCCAGGATGAGGAGGACATAGAGGTCTCTTCCATAAACAGTTCTGAGCTGTTGGACAGGAAGTCCAAATATGCAACAGTGAATCTCCAAAAACTTAAGGAGAAGGGAGAGACCAGCTTTGGCTATGTCCAAGAGACTGATTCAGGGGGAAAGCCCAAACTGGAGGACAACCTCTTTCTGCCCTGCAAGCAGAGCCAACAGACCAACTTCTCAGTGTCTGCAGAGATCTTCGAGGAGCTCCAGCATGAGTGCATGAAGAGACTGAACGTTCCTGTGGTCTCACCTCAACCCTCCTCCCCCAGCCCCACAAACCTGGAGCTCCACAAGCAAATCGTCTTGTCTTTCTCTGAAGGGAAGCCACAGATCCCGCCACGGATACCCATCCCACCTCGGCCCATCAAACGGAACGATTACGGCCGCTGGTCCGGGGATCTGTCTCCGGCTTCGGGAGGCGAGGAGGTTAAACCCCCTCAGATCCCACCTCGAGACCCTTTATCGCAGCCCAATTCCAGAACTCCAAGCCCCATGAGCCTCCACGTGGGCTCCCCCCAGCAAAGGTCAAGCCTTTGCTCGACAGTATCCTTTGGCTCATACCTTTCCACCTCCCCAGGCAAGCTAATGCCAACCACCCAGAGCTTTGCATCGGACCCCAAATATGCCTCGCCCAAAGTCATTCAAGCACAGGGCAAGGACTGCACTAAGGGCCCATGCATTCTGCCAATTGTCAAAGATGGGAAAAAAGTCAGCAACACGCACTACTACCTCCTCCCAGAAAGGCCGTCCTACCTGGACAAGTACGAGAAGTTTTTTAAGGAGACTGAAAACCCGGAAGACGGTTCCACCAAACACAGCGCTACCACAGCAACAGTACGACCAATGGTCCAGGTGTCTGACTTCAAAGCTAACTTCTCCTCCAACAACAGCAACTTGGGGGCCAAAACCACAATGAAGACAACATACAGCCTGCAAAAGCTCATCTTTGACGGGTCTGTCGGGAAGGCAGAGGGAGCCAGGCCTACTGACAAAATCAGATTGGTAAGTATTAAGAGCTGTGATAAGAGTGCTTGTGAATCTGGGATTTATAATAAAGCATCTGAAAGGCTCTTTCAGGAATACTGTTAAATATATATGGCTGTCAGAAATATTAGTGCTGTACATATCTTAAACAAACTATGTACAAAAGAACAAAACAAAATACGATGGGAGTCCGGTGGTAACAACCAAGACTGAGATCGCAGTACATTGCTGAGCCTGATTTGACTGAAGCTACCACACACTTTGAGGCAATAATAGGGAGACTGTGAACACAAAGCAGTGTATAACATTGGGATAAAATTTAATAATTGAACAGGATTTCATTAGGTAACAGAAAGCAACAGCAACATGGAATTCTATAGTTGTGTTTTAAATATCTGAATATCCCTAATTTAAAGTAGAAAAATAAGAAAAGACCAAATGATTTTAATTACAAGAAAAAAGGAACTAGTGCTTGGAAATTGATTTTAAATTCTTTGTTTAACATACAGTATGTGCCCCTAGGCAGAGTTTAGAGTGGAGGAGAATGTACATTGATGCTTGGTTATCATAACTGTTTTCTAATGTGGTTCACAATAAAAGGGGTGTTTAAAATAAATTTCTAGCTTCCCTGCTTGAGAAATGTAATACATTTAGGGGCTACCTTTCCCATATGTACCTCATTATCTTCTTATAAAATCCTTAAGCTACAATCCGTATAATTTCAAAATTCCTGCAGACCAGCTGGCTGACCAAATAATGAAAGCTTTTTTTAAGATGTGGAAATTAAAACTATTCGTAAACAGTAACTATATCAAGGAGGCGAAGCCCAAGGAGGCTAATTATTGCAACTCATTTTCCTAAGACACTGCCACGGGTGCATATGTGTTAATTTCACCTACAGTACCTCTTCTGAGCAGTGGCTATTGCTTTTAGTCCCAGGTCAAACCTTTTCCTCTCGTACCTTCTTGTTTTGTGTTCAGGTGCAGGAAGCTGTTCATGGGGTGACAATGGCAGAGTGCCAGACAGCGCTGCAGAACCACTGCTGGAATGTCCAGAAAGCTGTGCAGTACCTCAAGGTGCCTTCCTATGATGAAAATAGATAAAAAACTGAATGACATATGTAGCACTATATCCAGTTGTTTGCAGGAAATATTTTGCAACAAGGATAAAACAATTAAAGCTGTTGGCACTTGATAAATCCTGTATCTCTTGTTACACTTCAGTACAGCCATTAAACCATTTAATATTTAACTTAATTATTTATTTTTAATGTGGGGAGGTGGATGGGGAGGGGTGATCAAATGCTTAGCGCCTGATTTGATCAATCTGTACTCTGCCAGGATAAGCCAGTGCTGGATTTTGTCAGAGTATTTTAAAGTGCCATACCCTTACAATAAATGGTTGATGCAATCCATATGGATTTCCTGTTACTGTTAAATGCTCTAAAACAAGTCAAATGCAAGGTATACGTTGAGAAAGATCAACTGATTAGACAAAGCTCCTGAAATCAGCTTACATTCATTTACATCATTTTTGAAGTAAAATTTATAAAAAGGCTTTGGATACTCTCTTTTTTTTCTGAATGATTTTTTTTTTCTAAATTTAAGTCGTGCTGTGACTAACAAAGTCTAACTGTGGTAGCACACTCTCTGATTTGTAAATGTAACAAGGTCATTCACCTGCAAAGTAAACATCAGTCAAGCATTTTTATATACACAATGCACAGAAATGCATTATGTTATTCATTCTACTCACCCATTTGAACATCATGATTAAGCCCAGTTTGTAAGGTTTTGAGTGTCGCCGGAATAGATTTTTTTTCATTATGCCATTTTTTTGTAAGAATAATAATTAATTCTAAATATGCTCCTAAAATGTTAATTGTAGCCTACTATGATTTCTCAATAAATGAACAGTCTCTGTACATTTAGCAACACCGACATTCAGCAGCCTGGTCAGCTGCATAAAAACAGCCAGAAATTAAAGTTAACAGAACTGTTTGTCCCGCTTCAGCTAACTTATGATTGGACTGCTGCAGAGAAAATACAGGTCTTTGATTGGTTGATCATATCACCGGTCTGACTTGAGGAAAACGTTAACTGCAGCTGCCCACCCCTCACCCGTAATGCACAGCAACCTATGGAATGTCCAGATAAAGCAATGGGTCACAAGATGGGTGTATGACATATTTATACAATTAATTTACAGATGTGTGGCAACACACAGCAAAGATAACAGGCAGGACCCCCCTCTATAAACGTCACTATGACGTCAAAAAGAGGCTTACTGCTTGTATGTTTTTGCCACAAATTGACTGGTAATGCATTATATAGGTTTGCATCACCATCAACTTTAGGTAAACTGGACTCGCTATATCATGCAGCATTGAGGTACATTACAAATACAAGATTTAGTACTCATCATTGTATATTATACAATTTGGTAGGCTGGACTTCTTTGGCTTTATGCAGGCTAAAGCACTGGTATATTCTGGTATATAAGGCTATTCAATGTAAATTATATGAATATACTTATTTAAATGAATACCTTATGACTTCCCATAGTAACCGTAGCCTCAGATCTCATTCTTTTTTGCATTGAAAAATCCCAAATGTGCGTACTGAGGCTGGTAAAGGATCCTTTGCTTATTATGCCCCATGGTCCTGGAATGAGTTCCAGTCTAAACTAAAGCTGCAGACCCAGATATCTTTATTGCAATTTAAGAGTAAACTGCATGATTTTGTGAGTGAGAGTTGTAATTGTTTTAAATAGTTGACTACTTCTGTGTATTTTGATTATTGTTTTAAATGTGATTTGCCTGTGTCTTAATAGTATTTTATTGTGTACTTGTTCTTGTTGTCTGACTGACTTGCTGCTACCTGCTTAGCTAGGTCTCACTCGTGAAAGAAGTTTTAATCTCAATGTGACTACAAAGATAATAAATAAATATATATATATATATATATATATATATATATATATATATATATATATATATAGGTATTGCCTGTTGATCTACTAAAAAACGTTTAAAAAAAGGAAGATATTATATTTGTGCTCAGTTTTTGCAAAGGCTTTGTTGGGCACACAAGCCATCGTCTTATATATTAAAGATTATAAAATGACGACTCATGTGTCTAGAAAAAAAAAAAACTGGTTTTCTGAATAAGATGTCTAGAAGGGCTAGTATTCTGATAGTATCCTAAGTGAGTATTCGATATCACGTTTTTGGAATACTGGTATCCAGAATGCGGATGGATTCATTCGGAATACCCTGTTTACATTTCAAATAGCTATTCAAATTTCTCACTATTCCGAATACAACTGGAACAGGTACCCAGATAGTATACCTCATAAAAACCCTGCATTATCTCCTCCGTTTGCTCTGGTACTGGGGAATTTAATATGTTCCTCAACACGTCACAGCAACGCAGTTATGAACCGGTTGAGGTTGCGGGACACTGCTGACTGGGTGATCCCCACCGTATCACGTGCTACCTTCTGGAAGGTCCCGGTAGCCAGGGTACACATACAGACAGACACTACCATTTGCTCAGAAAAGGCATGACTGCGCACGTTTGTTCTGGTCAGGTCTTCATGCAGCATGTGGTATAGATGAGTCGAGACGATACCTTGCTGAGCTCCTTATATGTGTGCCGAGGCCGGTGTACCAATTCAGCATATCTTCGCCTATGTCGGGGTTGCTGTTGCTGGGTGTGCCTTGCATCATTTATATCCACACATCGACGAACACGCTGCATGCTACCCACATTTCCCATTGTTGCCTGTTTGTAGTCTGTGCTGAAATGGTAGTGTGCGCGGAGTTAACGCAGTCCTTTTACAATCCTTATTCTGCGCGTCACAAACCTGGTTTTGTGCTTGGCGCATACCTTCGAATATACCAGGATCACGCATATTGTCGGCCACTCCCCCCATATTGTGCGATCCATACATTTTATTGTTGCACAGCGCAGAATGGATTGTGACACAGCCGTTTCGAAATTGGCAACTTGGCACAATTTCGGCACAATGACCATTTGTGCACTGCACGGTGCACAAACCTTTCGAATATCGGGCCCCATGTTTTGATATACAAGTCCCCTGTAGTGGAATGTACAATTGAATGTCTGATGTCAACACAAGAGAGTCCCCCACCTCCCATCACAAAGATGGCCTGGTCTAAAACCAGATTTTGTCACCTAGTCCGTGGCCAATTCGAGATCGTTTTGTTGTGACACCGAGTGAAGAGATCCCAATTACCAAGAGTTTAAAACACAAAAACGCTGGTACTGTGTGGGAATACAACGTGAGAAACAGAAATTGTGCAACAGGTAGTAGCTTAGTGTCACATTTCTGTAAACTAGCACACCCCAATTTAATATATCCCCTCCCATCAACATTTAATTCAGAAACTGCAAAAATAAAATTAAATATTTCCCAATACCCTCATCCAGGTTGAGCAGTTGTTCTGTCTGGGGCTGAAGACAAGAACGGAATGTCTTAAAATCTTAGAAACATATGACTGGAATCTGGAACTGGCTAGCTCACAACTACTGGACTCCTATAGCACACTGAGGCAAAGGTAGGGGGTCTCATTAGAGGGCATTTTAAATCTGCCCTTTCGCATGCACATTTAAAATATGCAACCTAAATGATGTGAATACAATATGCTACATTCTATAAATCTGGGAAGTATCTGAACACTTCTCAAACAAAGAAGTTTAGTTTCATGCTGAAATGAACAAACAATGAGGAGGAAGTTAGAATTAATAATCTGTTTTCAGTTCATTGTTGTAAAGCACTGACAAAACTAGTGGACTCGCTAGCAATGGTAGTCATAGATACAGGAGAAGGAACTCAAAGGTTTAACCACCTGTCTTGGCTGCTGGTGTAATTGTTGTCCTTTTAATGCTTATCTGTTATCTGGTAGCTTAAAGTTTTACAGAACACATTGTTTCAGTATTGTTTATTAGAAAATTTAGTTGATTGTTTAGATTTTTTTATTCAAGTACATCAAGTCATAAATAACCTGTCCTGAAGGAATAATTACACACATCAACTACAGGAAGTTAAATACAGAACTAGTTTTCTCATGACTAAGCAGGGTTTTGTCCATCCTGATACTCACAAGCCTGAAGCAGCAAAGCTCTGTGCAAAAATCTTCTACGTTACCAACACCTTTTAACATAACTACGTTGTCGGTGTTTGTTTTTCCTTTTTATTTCCGTGAACTTCCTCTTTTAGCACCAATACCAAATTAAATCATATATATTGTCTTTTGTTTTTATTTATAGGCGATGAAGAACTGAAATCCTTCAGTTATTTTGGCGCCACTGGTTTTGTCCATGGAATGTGTGAACAGAGAAACTGCTGCTTGACTAGGAACAAAATCTCAACAGGATTATTGAATACAGTTCCTACCTACATACTGCTGTTCCCATTGTAATGCTGTATATTCAGGCTAAAGGTCATTGCCAACCAATCCAGTATTTCTTCTGAAAAAAGTTCAGCTTGTGTGTGTGTGTGTGTGTGTGTTTGCTTCTAAACAGTGTGCTTTATCTGGGAGGCTCATTATTGTTTTATACAGAGTTTATATATATAATATATATATATATATATATATATTATATATATATATATATATATATATATATATATATATATATATATATATATATATATATATATATTTGCATAATTTAATTTGGCTGCTGTTGTTTAGATGTTGTGTTCGTGTTTTAATTAATTGTTTTTTGACAGGTTTGCTTGCAACTCTATCAACTGCTTTCAAATTTAGCTGGTAATGATACCTAATAATGCACTAGGCAACCTCACAGAATAATCATTAATTGTAGCTAACAAAATAATTCCATAAACCTGACCCATTTTTCACCTCCATTAGCTACAGAGGTCTCACAGTTTTTAAAAGACTACAGCAAACATATATTTTAATTTTAAAACAGACATCTGGTACTACACTAGGTTAACAACAGTTCCAAGTTGGATTGCCTTGCCTTACTGCTTTACTTCCGTCTTTATTTTACCCTAGTCTCTTGGGTCAAAGCATATTACTGGCTAAAAGCATGTCAATCAATAGGGGAAGCAGCTGACTGGTTATGCATGGGAGTCTTATTTTTAGCCATGAATTCTGCTATAGGAAGATATTACTTTGGCTTTGACATCCAGATTCAAATCAGTCCCCCAGTGGACATGAGTCCACATCACAAAACCACCTAACAATTTGGCATCATATAGCACAATGTCCATCTCTGCTTAAAGACTGTGCAGGGAGTGTTCCGGTCAGTTTGGTGTAAACTTACTTTACAAATTCAGTTATTGACTTTTAACCGACCAAATCAATAACTTGCTAGAGAAAGCAAGTTTAACACAGGCATCAAATCCTTTATAATTAATGCCACCCGTGCAAGTATCTCGTCTTGCAAAAAGACAGACTTATAACTGAAGTTTCTTGCCCCTTTAAGCAGTATTAATGGTAGTCTGACAAATTACACCTTTTACTCTGACCTAGAGTTAAGACTTCAAACACCATTCCCTGTCTTATTACAGGAGCCTCTTGTTTAAAGCACATAATTCAGTATCTATGTACTATCTACCAGAATACATTATTTTAATAATCTGAGTTATTTAAGACAATACTTACATTTAATATTGCTATAAATATATACTATTTCTTTATTTTTTTATATACATGTTTCAGTGTTCTCCATGGTTAATTGTATGCTGGCTGCAAGGAGGGGGCATGGAGTTTGAATCTGTAGCCTGTAGACCTGTTTAATTCTCATTGACAAATACACATGCTGTACAGCAAGCAGCAGGGTAGAAAAGTCTCTAAATGATTAAGACAACTGACAGTGGGCCACTTGTTAGACTACTGACCAATTTTAATATACACATACAGGTGGGTGTTTCCAAAGACTGGAAATGTATATTGACTAAATCTCTGCTATGACAGTCCTGGAACTAAAAAAAATCAAATCACATTTTGGTGATTAAACAACATTGTGAGCAAACCAGAACTTACATTTAAGTAAATCCTGTTTTGAAAATACCCCCCTCTACCCCAAGTGAGTGTGTGACCTATTGGGTTTTTAAAAAGTATTTTGTAACCTACTTATGCAGCAATCAGAGTACCCCTAGGCCCCAGACAAATCTTGGATAAATGGCAGTCCCAAAGTGATCAAACTCCCCACCCTGTGGAGCAGAACTGCTGTCCTAATCCTCAAATTGATCACCACCTTCCCCAACAATGGGATTGTTTTCCCACCTGTCATGACATGTTCAGTCTCCAGGTAATAGCTCACAATGCTCCAACATCACCTGAGGTGGTGCGTGTGTTTACTTTGACTGTTTGCATTGTTATTCCTCTTATTAATCACATGGTTGAGGTGGACAGTGTGACATTTTAGTACTGTAGCTGCAACTTATTAAAAATTCCAACAACTCTGTATGCTTTCAGTATATCACCAGTACAGTTAAAGTGGGATTGCTTCACATTGAAGATTTGTGATATTTGCAGGTTTTTGAAAAGTTTCAATTGCAAGGGCACTGCATATGTAATTTAGCCCTGATTTATTTGTAACCCTTTATGGCATCCATGACTACAAATTAAAGTATTATTGTATTATTTTCAGACTAGACCCAAGGAGACATGGAATTGAACATCCTTTTGAGGGGTAGAAATCTGGCTTTATTAAGAATCAGAACTGCATTCTGTCTTTTATATATATATATATATATATATATATATATATATATATATATATATATATATATATATATATATATATATATATATTATTCCCGGTAATGGATATTTACAATACAGTCAGATGCGGAATCAAATTACATTTAAAGAATATCACAGAGTGATGTCTCCATGCCCAAGCAATGTTTAAAGGATATCTGTGAAAGGCACTCGTTAGTAAGTCACCTAGGCAAGGAAAAAAGTCAAGTGTGTAATTCATCTCTAAATACAGTATCTCATATTCTCTGTCTTTTATTATAGAAAGATAATATTAAACATACACAAGTTTTGACTTGTGAGTTACTTATTTAAAGTTTGGATTAATATTTGTTTATGTTTTCGTTTGGCTTCTGTAGCACAAATCTAAAAAAGCCTCAGAAATACCAAACCCTATTTGATGGATTCGCACATTCGCACATTCTATGAATAGGTATGCCTCAGAGGGTTAAAATCATTACTTGACATGTTTTCAAACTTGTTTTAAATCTGTACGACAGCCAAAGGAAGGCACATAGCAGAAAAGGTTATTTTATGCAGTGTAAATTTTCGTTGACCTGTAACTATTTGGCCTGAATCCAATGCCAATTTTCAAAAGGAACAACGTAGCTTGTAGCTGATTTCATTCAAATGCAGCAATATTTCTTGTATACTTTGAGATTTCATATTGTACATTTGTGCAAATTGCTTAAAGGGTGTCTATAAGGTGGGCTCTTTCAATGAAGACCTACCCATATTGGCTGTGGGTTGTACATTACATGTATTTTCTTCTATTTTCTTGCTGCTGTTGTTTTATAATTAGTTCATTTTTTATTTGTTAACCCAGGTAGTTATTTCAGCGCTGTACAGGTACCTGAACTGACCCGTTTTATTTATTCAAGGAAATATTTGTGATTTATTTGTTAAGAGCATTGTTGTATCATATGTATAAGGTGTAAAAGGGTTCATTATGTTGTATAGGAAATGTACAAAACAGAGAATGCTGCAGACCTGAAAATATATAATGCATTTTGTAATTAAATTTGAACTGTTCTGTATCTGTTTTGTAAATGCATGTCTGTTATGTCCGCATTGCTTGGCTTGGCCAAGTTTTGATCAAATGATCAGAGCTAACTCGTGCTTGGTCACTGCAAGCTTCAAGGGGGAATTTGTGTTACAGATGTTCTCAGTTTGCTAAGCCTGTTATTGTTTCACTTGGTTATTCCACCACAGCAGTGCAAACATACTTAAACATAAGGATAGCAAACATTTATTTAACCTAGTGTAGTACTAGATACAGATATTGTGTTTTAAAATAAAAAAAATAAAACAGGTTTGTTATAATATGTGCATCTTTCAAAACTGCATAGCCGTTACCTACATACTGAGTGAAACTACATGACAGGTACAATTTACGAAAATGTTTTGTCAGCTGCAACCATTTCAGATTTAAACCACAGTTTCATACCCATACGGAACACAAATATATTTTTAATATATAATAACAGATGTATGCTACTTACATATTTTGAATACACCAAAATTGGCCCATTTACTAGATTTGAAAAATATATGATATATATGGTAAATGTACAGGTAGTGGGGGAAAAAAATGGAAACACCAATGTAAAGTCACTTAATTGTATGTATCCGCCACGACATAGAGTCTACCAGCCTCTGGAATTCTGCAGAAGGGATGTGGCACCATTCTTCCACGGGAAAGTCAATCAATTCATACCTGGTTGATGGAGGTGGAAAACACTGTCTCAGTCATCATCCATGAATAAGAATGCTCGATTTGATTCAGATCTGGTGACTGAGAAGGCCATGACATATGGATAACATCAGTGTCATGCTCATCAAACCACTGGGCGATGACACATGCTCTATGGATGGGGGCATTGTCATCCTGGAAGACACATCCCCTCCCGGCAGGAAAGAAATGCAACATGGGGTGAAGATGATTAAGTAGTGATTAACATTGACCTTGCCTTCTAAGGCAATGAGTGCACCCAAACCTTGCCAGGAAAGTGCACCCCACAACATTACGGAACCACCAGAGCCCTACCCTGTTGAAACCAAGCACTCTGGCCTGTAGAGTTCTTTAGGTTGACGCCACACATGCAGTCGTCCATTTGTTGAGAACACGGTGAAGGATGGTTCATCTGACCATATTACATTTCTCCACTGCTCGGTAGTCCATTGCCTGTGCTCTTTGCACCACCGGACTCGCAAATGTGCATTGCCAGTGTGATGAGCGGTTTATGCGACTATGCGTATCCCTCTCTGTGGAGTTCCTGGCAGACCATTTGTGATGAAACTGGCTGCTCGCGCCCCAGGTTGAAATTTGCAGTCAATTGATCTGCAGCTGCTCGTTTGTTTTGCCTTGCACTTTGAATTAATGCATGAATTTCACAATCTTGGAGTATGTGCTTCTGCCCACTGTTGCCCTGGCTGATGATGTCTCTCCCTCGGTGTTCCATGCCTTAGACACTGTTGCTCGTGAAACATCAGCAAGTTGAGCTGTCTTGGTCATTAAAGCTCCTGCCAAACGTGCCCCAACAATCACCCCTCTTTCAAGGTCACTGAGGTCTCCTCTTGCAACCATACTAGCCATAATTATAGGCAACCAGGCCTGGCCAGCATTGTTATACATGACCCTAAGCATACTGGGATGTTATTTACTTAATTAACACGAGCCACACCTGTGTGGAAGCCCTTGCTTTCAATATACTTGGTGTCCCTCATATACCCAGGTGTTTCCATTTTGTTGTCCACTACCTGTATATTTTATGTATTTAAAATATATAAATGTGTATAATTGTTAAATATATCGTTAATTTTAAAATATAAAGTAAATATATTGAGAAATATAAAATTCATATGAGAAAAATGCGTTATGCATACATTTCAAATTTGACATTCAGTATACAGTATGTAATTGTGTATGGCATATAAACAAAAACAAACAATGTTGTAGACAAAGTTATTTGGCAGATTGTCAACAGCAGTGACTCATGGCTCACTAACGCAAACACATATCTCCCCATTGGCCGATTAATAACAAATCACAGAAATACTCCCAAATTAACCATATAAACATAATCAGTTTTCACACAAAAATCCCAATCCCCAGCATCCTTTCCGAGTAACTAATTTACATGAGTCTGCTCCGGCAATATCCATTTTGACAAATACATATATAAAATGAGCAAGATGGGCTAAATGGCTGCCTCTCGTTTGTAACCTTATGTTCTTATGTTCTAATGCTTTGTATAATAAATATATTGATTAATATTCAATTTCAAAAGGTAAATACATGTTTCAGTACAATTAAATATATAATTTATGTACTGTATGGTATATATATATATATATATATATATATATATATATATATAGTTAATGTTTAATCAATGTCTAATGTCTAAGTCAACATCACATATTAGCATCATTATACATTTCAGGGAAACTTATGTATATTTTCTTAATGTCATTTTAATTCAGTTACAAAATATTTACACCAATCTGTTGCACATAACAGCATCCATAAATAATGTTTTTAAAATGTATGACAAATGTAAGGTGAAAACATAATATATTTTAAATGTATCAGAAGTTTATATATTTGTTGTCAGTTAAATAAAATTAATTAGTAATGTATAAAATATGTAACTGGTGCATTTGGAATATATTTTAAGTATAATTTAATCTGTGAGCCATATATTTATTTAATATGTTGAAAATATATGGTAAGTTTGTAAATGTATTACTCATGAATTTAACATGTTTCTCATTCATAAAAAATATATTTTCTTTCCATATTGGTTGTGTGTTATGTACAGTAGAAAATTAGTTTTACAGCAGAATGTATTGGGGTGTAGCATAAAAACAGACGAAAACATTTTGTTACCCCTCATTAGCTTAACAGTGTTCTCACAAGACTGTATTTTAGCCCTACACTGGGCAAAACAATCTGCACATTATCTTGTTATTTATTAAAGCTACAAAAGAATTTGCAACAACAGGAAATCTGTGTGAAGTGAATTCGTGTTTTTAGAAGTAATTTACAATAAGCGACTGCAAAAATTTCTCAGGACCTTGTAGAAAATTCGTACCTTCAGGAAATTCGTCTAATTAGAGTTTGTTTCAATGAAAATTCACACACACACACACACACACACATTATTATATATAATATATATATATATATATATATATATATATATATATAATATATATATATATAGTGAATCACTGTTAAAATTGATGTGGTACCCTCTCAATCCATAACCAGGTATGATATGTCTACAGTAAAACCCTTGCTTACGTAATGGAGAAAGTAGATTAAAGGTTAGACAAACCAAGAATTACAGGTTATACCTGAACACTACTATTGTTTGTACTGAAAGTAAAATTAAAACTTGGTTAGTGAATTTTTATTCATTATTATTTTCAAAAGTATCTGCTTTACTTTTGTATTTTAACTTGATCTAACGTGATTCCCACATGCAAACCCCACAGTTTACAAACACAGTAGAAAGGTTACGAAAGGCTACGAGGCTCTGTATTGTAAGGAAACCTCTTATATCTTAATTTGTTACTGATTTGATGTGAATTTATCAGGGTGAAAATTGATGCATATAATTCGTTTTCCTGGTAAATATTGAATGTTTTATTAAGGGGAAGGATGGGAAAGCAGATCACCAGCTGTGACTGCTGAAAAATATCTGAGTGGTTGTGTAAAGATGGTGAAGTTAACCTGCATCAGCTTTGCTGTATGTTAAAATGTTCATATTGAACTAAAATGGATTCACATACATAACAGAAGTTTAAAAAAAAACGACCTAAAATATAGCTTTTGTAAATCTCTAGAATTTTTCAATAAAAATCATAAACCGAGAGTAACAGATAATGCCTTAACTATTTCTTGAACTGTATGGTTAATTTTGAAAGGCAAATGAATGTAGCAATTTAAAATTAGTTTTATAATATTTAAACAATTTAAATTCTCAAAAATTGTACTTTTTGCATTTTATATTTGATTATTTCCCTCTTGCGAAAACTGTACATATTAGCAACCTTCCTGTCTAAGAGTCTACCATCACAAGCAAATGGTTTCACATTCTGGAGAAATCTGTGTTCCAGGAAAAAAAAATGAGGGTGAATAAATATTACAAGTTATTTCAAAACTGGTATTGTAGGTTGCAATTAAGACAAAGTAAACATAAACTGTAGGTTGTTCCTGGTGTTGGCTTGTCACCGCAATGTTGTTTGTCATCGGCTTTGTTGTAATTCAATCTGTGAAATGGATTTTGTGTCTGAAATGAGTGCAGGGCTATGACATAGATAGGGGTTTTGTCAACGCATAGTAAGTAAACTTAGGAGCTTGTATAACTTGTATAACTTTTCAAATCCACCACCACATCTATTACAACTGTCTCATGCATAAACCATTAGTGTTTGCATTTTCATATTTTCAGTGTTATGGAAATATAATGGCCCTTTTGACCTGTAACCCATATTGACTTTGGGTCAAGTTATTCAGCCCCCTTAGAAGTTTTTCGAACAATAAACTTCAAAGGCTATCAAGGGGTGCTATATAATCGTAATCCAAGAAATAGTAGACCTTTAATCTATTGTAGGTTATTACCATTAAACTTGCATGAAAATTATTCCATCCAAACGGTTCGTCCAAACTGTACACAAACTACAACAACTATTATGGATATATATATATATATATATTATATATATATATATATATATCAATATATAATGATATATATAATGTGTGTATACAAACATGTTGTACCAACACAAATGTGTGTTTACAATACCTAACATTGTTAGAAGAAATATTGTAAAACATTATTATTATTATTATTATTATTATTATTATTATTATTATTATTATTATTATTATTAATTTATTATTATTATTATCTGAACTGTAATTTTTTTAATTACTGTTTTCTGTGAGAAAATGTATTTCTCATGTGCTTTTCTGTCGTTTTATTTTTTTTTATTTTTACACAAACATGAGCACAGCTGCTGGTCTCAACAGTTCTGTATTGACCGAGATACACAATTCATCTCAGATTGCTTGCAGTCTCTCCCACAGTATCTCATTGCCGTCTTGTTGATTGCTTGCTGTTAGGGCTGTAACAAGCAGACTTCCCTCAGTCTCGTACTCTTACTGACTGTGTGATTTTGCCAGAAGCTTATACAGGTGGGTAGCCCTGTAAACTGCTTCCCGAGATAACGTGAACCAAGGTCATCAACCCGCTCTGTTCTCAAGTTGAATTCCAGGTATCTTTAATTGTGCAGTTTTTAAGATATCTCAAATTTATTTTAAGAAATCTGTAAATTAATTGGAGATACCTAAAAATTAAATAAATACATCTCAAATTGATTTACAGATATCTTTAAATACTATGGAAACCATGTGGATTTTACTTGCATGGTACACCAAACTGTAATTTAGAGATTAAAATCTTAAAATGTAATCTTAAAATCTTAAAATTTAAGATATATCTAAATCATTTGAAGATATCTTGAAATAACTTCCTGTTCATTTAGAGATATCTCTAAATCATTTATGGTTTAGCGATATCTTTAAATGAACAGGAAGTTATGTTGAGATATTTTTAAATGATTTAGATATATCTTTAAACGAACAAGAAGTTATTTAGAGATATCTGAAAAGTACTTAAAGATATCTGAAAAACATTTTGAGATATCTTAAAATGATTTAAAGGTACCTGAAAATGCATTTTAGATATATCATGTCAAGCTCCATTTAAAGATGTCTGGAAATCATTTTGAGATATCTAAATGTATTCGAGATATCCTAAAATGATTTCGAGATATCTTCAAATATTTTGAGATATCTATAAATTAATTTGAGATATCTCTAAATGATCATTTGGCTTGCCATATGTGTCTGCTTCCTAAGCGACCACCCCAGTGCACAAACCAGCAGCAAACTGGTGCCCGAGGCCCCAGCAGCCTCATAGACCAGGAGAGATGGCTGCAACTACGGCCAGAGGTGGTTTTCATAACCAGCCCACAGCTGCGTGCCGCTGGATCTTTAACTAGTTACGCCGCCAGCCCTAGGAGCTTGCTGCCACAGGCCCATGGCCCCTTTTCATGAGTCACCAGGTGTATTCGCGTCATTTCCCCACACACCTCTAGGTGCTTACTCCTGTTCAGACGGTCTGTTCTCTGCAATTCAGGCACGGCCCCCATCGCTTTTGGGGCCAGGACCTTGTAGAAAATTTGTACCATCAGGAAATTCGAGGCAATGCGATATTGTCTCTGGAGCAACTGGTTCACCACAGTGGACCTTCTTTTTAAACTACTGCGTTGACTTTTTTTTTTTCAACATTGACATTATTATTTTTTTCCATTATGCTGTGGCACAAGGAAATGATACAAATATGTTGAAGTGTACTTTTGTATTGTGTATGTTGAATGTGGTAGAGCCTTCCTTTGTGTTGGGGCAGCCAGGTGAGACAAATTAAGGAAATGAAGGTGAAGCTGAAATTCCTTTGTATTCAGGGGTGGTAGATTATACCGTGTAACAATTTTATTTATTTTATTTTATTTATTTATTTTTTGTTCCTGGGTAGTAAGTGTTATTTCTTAATTGCTTATGCCTCGAAAGTATAGAAAATGGCTATTATTCCCCACAAACTTTGCCTTTGTGACCAGGACAGTGATATTTCAAAATATCACTATTTCCAATGGGAAAACGGGCAAATGTGTGTCTTTTTGTTCACATAAAGTCAGAAAAAAACAACATATGTATCCAAATTAACATGTACTTATACTAAAGTAATACAAAAATGACTACAAAAGATTTAGAAGTGAGTAGTTTTTCAAGATTTACGATTATACTGTAAATAGATTAGGTTTTATTTAACATCCTGCTGACTTTTAAAACAGTGTGATTTATAATAAGTAGATTACAATGTAATTTGTCTTGGTTGTCTGGAGAATCAATGACATGTAAAGGCAGATGTACAATATTAGAGCAATGGAACTAGAACCACTCAGAATGCAAGCATCACAAAATAATTATGGTTAAGTGTTAAAACAAGTAAAATTACATTTGAAGCTGCTTGCTCTTTTACAAGCTGCACACATTTATAAAACATTGGTTAAATGCAGGGATTGTGTAGACAGGCATAGGCATAGGCTTTCCTATGCAGCTTTCCTGATTTCTCCTGCTCCTCAATAGCATTTTGTGTGTGTGATGAGAGACCAGTGGCACAACTAGTCAGATGCCTGCAGTATAGTGGTTTGAACACGTGAATAGCTTTAACAACATTGATGATTCATTGCTGAAGATTATGACATCATCATAATCTTTACCCCCTGAATATATATTGTGGGAAAGTGGGGTGTTCTTTACCCCTTCAGGACCTTTCACACTGTCTTCTTGTAAAGGGTACAGCAATCAAAACAGAGGGTGTAAAGCAGGCTAGTGCTGTATATTTATTTATTTACAAAAGAAAATAAGCAAAACAAAATGAAGTTTCACTTTCGAACCCTTAATTAAACTTTATCAAGTTCTAGCTAAATATAGGACACATAATTCGTTTACCGACAACATACAAGTAGTACACAGTACCTGTTCCTTTTCAGGTTTGTCCCGTCAACTGCTATTTGTCTACTAGTTTCTCGCATTTATTTATTCTATAATTATCATCAGGTGTTGATTTTCAAACATGATAATTGAAAATAATTGGCAAAAAATGGGTTTCATACGAAATATGTTTATTTTGTCAAAGTATGAAATTAGTTTTTTGCATGTTATCTTTTATTTTATGCATGTGTGGCAAAGTGGTTAATAGAGTGCAGGTGATCAAAGAACAGCCAGACAAATGTAATCCAGGTGCAAAGGTTTTGTTTTATTTTATTCCTTATGTCCAGTTCCTGACAGCGAAACAAACAGTAAATAATGATGTTGGTAAGAAATACAGCAGCGTTTATTATTTATATTTATAACCCTAGGGCTGGTCCTGAAATAATAGTCCTGTTATTGTATCCCCACATTAAACACAAAACACATACACAAGTCAGTTTAGTGCGTGAATTAGTGATTGCGGTACAATATAGTTTACAGTGATACAAGTGAAAGTGCTGATCCGGCTTTGTGTTGGCCCAAGACGACAGCTCCGGATATGTGTTAGCCGTCTGGTGAGTTATAAACACAGACAATTTCTAACAGACATAAACAAATAAAACACTCATGAATATTCTTAAAACACAGTGCTTACAGCGTCTCTTATGGTCCTTCAGGTTCAAGTTCACAAACCAAATGAACTTGAAACTCTCCGCCCCCCCTTATATGCTGTCACACATGACCCCCTGGTAAACGAATGCAGCTGCCTTTACAATCTGAAGCTGCTACATTGTTTCCCTTCCAGGTCGATACGTTCTTGCAACAAAGTCTCGCTTCTTTCCAGACTGACTGACTCCCCAACCCGGGGAAAGAACTGTCAGGCCAGACGGTCAAAACAACTCTGTCCTCGCTTAGTACCCTCACAGGTCGGGAGGGAGATTTACAACCAAGGTTAATTGTATTTCTGTCACATATCCCACCACTCAGAGTGGAGCTGAAGGAACACTCAGCTGAATCTATCTTTCCCTTTACTTCCCCCTCCCAGGAAAAATAATTTTATTTTGGTGGTCTTTCCCAACACGATGTACCATGTGGTACATGAAGGGTTGCAATGCCAGATACCATCAAGTTATCCGGGCATTGCTGTCCATTGTGTTTAACCACTTGAGTGGGACGTGGTCTGTGACAAGATCAAATGAATGCCCCAGCAGGTAGTATCATAAAGAGCGAGTAGCCCATTTGATGGCCAAACACTCCTTTTCGATTAAGGAGTAGTTGCACTCCCGAGGTAGCATCTTTTTGCTGAGATACAGTATCGGGTGTTCTACTCCATCTATCTTTTGGGACAAGACTGCACCCAAATCCACGTCCAGTGCATCGGTGTGGAGGATGAATCTCTTAGAGAAATCCGGTGTGATAAGAGTAGGGGCCAGGTAAAGTTTACGCTTAATAGTATCAAATGCCCCCTCACACTCAGCTGACCATTCAATCAAATTTGGGCACTCGTTTTGGTGAGTTCGACTAAAATAAAAAATCCAAAATATCGAGTCTCTGTTTTGGCAGACGCACATTTTTTTAAGTTGGCTGTTAGCCGGACTGCCCTTAGAAACTGAAGGACAGCTGTAATCCTAGCCAAATGCTCTCGCCAGGTGGCGCTGTAAATCACCACATGATCAATATATGCTGCATCATATTCATGATGTGGGCGTAAAACCTGGTCAATCAGACTCTGAAAAGCAGCGGACGCACCATGTAGCCCAAATGGCATGGTTTTGAAAATGGAGCTTTCTGTCTAGAACTGTGGGTTAAGGGGTTCCCAGTCGGTCTAAAAGTTTGTTGACCCGAGGCATAGGGTACGCATCGAACTTGGCAATAGCGTTTACCTTTCGGAAGTCTATACAGAAGCGATTGGTGCCGTCTTTCTTGGCCACTATGAAAATTAGACTGCATCACTCGCTCCTGGAAGGTTCAATCACCCCAAGCTTGAGCACGTCCCATACCTCTTTCTGAACGTCACTTCGTCGACTTTCTGGGATCCAGTAAGGTCTCTTTCATACGTGACCCCTGGTGGAGAGATAATGTCATATTCAACCAAGTTAGTTCTGCTGGGCAAGTCAGAAAAAAAAACATTGCTGAACTCCTCAATAAGCGTACACAGCTCCCTCTGCTGATCTGGATCCAATTGTTCCCCCATCAAAATGATTTTAGTGCTGGGGGTCTCTGGACAGGGGCCTAAATCATCCTATATGTTGCTTGGATCTATAAATAAGGCCTCCCTTGCCTGCCCGGGCTTTAATACATTTACATGATATCCATCCATTGCTTACTATATATATATATATATATATATATATATATATATATATATATATATATATATATATATATATATATATATATACACATACATACAGTACTGTGCAAAAGTTTTAGGCAGGTGTGAAAAAATGTTGAAAAGTAAGAATGCTTTCAAAAATAGACATGTTAATAGTTTGCAAAGTGAGTGAAAAGAAGAAAAACCTACATCAAATCAATATTTGGTGTGACCACCCTTTGCCTTCAAAACAGCATCAATTCTTCTAGGTACACTTGCACACAATTTTTGAAGGAACTCGGCAGGTAGGTTGACCCAAACATCTTGAAGAACTAACCACAGCTCTTCTGTGGATTTAGGCAGCCTCAGTTGCTTCTATATCTTCATGTAATCCTAGGCAGACTCGATGATGTTGAGATAAGGGCTCTGTGGGGGCCATACCATCACTTCCAGGACTCCTTGTTCTTCTTTACGCTGAAGATAGTTCTTAATCACTTTTGCTGTATGTTTGGGGTCGTTGTCATGCTGCAGAATAAATTTGGGGCCAATTAGATGCCTCACTGATGGTATTACATGATGGATAAGTATCTGCCTGTACTTCTCAGCATTGAGGAGACCATTAATTCTGACCAAATCCCCAACTCCATTTGCAGAAATGCAGCCCTAAACTTGCAAGGAGCCTCCACCATGCTTCACTGTTGCCTGCAGACACTCATTCGTGTACCGCTCTCCAGCCCTTTGGCGAACAAACTGCCTTCTGCTACAGCCAAATATTTCAAATTTTGACTTATCAGTCCATAGCACCTGCTGCCATTTTTCGGCACCCTGGTTCCTGTGTTTTCGTGCATAGTTGAGTCGCTTGGCCTTGTTTCCACATCGGAGGTATGGCTTTTTGGCCTCAAGTCTTCCATGAAGGCCACTTCTGACCGGACTTCTCCAGACAGTAGATGGTTGTACCAGGATCCAACTGTTTTCTGACACTTCTGAGCTGATGGCACTGCTGGACATCTTCCGATTGCAAAGGGAAGTAAGCATGATGTGTTTTTCATCTGCTACAGTAAGTTTCCTTGGCCGACCACTGCGTCTACGGTCCTCAACGTTGCTCGTTTCTTTGTGCTTCTTCAAAAGAGCTTGGACAGCACATCTGGAAACCACTGTCTGCCTTGAAATTTCTGCCTGGGAGAGACCTTGCTGATGCAGTATAACTACCTTGTGTCTTGTTGCTGTGCTCAGTCTTGTCATGGTGTATGACTTTTGACAGTAAACTGAGTTTGGCTGTTCCTCACCCAATTTTATTCCTTTACACAGCTGTTTCTGTTTCAGTTAATAATTGTGTTTCAACCTACATATTGAATTGATGATCATTAGCACCTGTTTGGTATAATTGTTTAATCCTACACCTGACTATGTGCCTACAGAATCCCTGGCTTTGTGCAAGTGTACCTAGAAGAATTGATGCTGTTTTGAAGGCAAAGGGTGGTCACACCAAATATTGATTTGATGTAGATTTTTCTTCTGTTCACTCACTTTGCATTTTGTTAATTGATAAATATAATCTATTAACATGTCTGTTTTTGAAAGCATTCTTACTTAACAGCATTTTTTCACACCTGCCTAAAACTTTTGCACAGTACTGTATATAATGGATATTATTTACACCGTGGCTTGTGCTACAAAAAAGTTGTACAGTGCAGTCTGTTTATAAGAATCACATCTGAAGTAACTTACAAAAAATGATAGTGATTAAGTAGATTCAAGAAAATGCACAGAGTCCTTTTCTTCAATCAGTTGCCAGGTTTATTGAAATATGCAGGGAGTCTGGTCCCAGGTACAGGACAAACAGAATACTCATCATTACAATGTTTGCATGACATTAAATACCCTTCTGTATAGATGGTCCACCTTCTCTTTCTCTGACACTTAACCAATGGTCAAGGTAATTTAATTTATTGTGTGAGTGTGTGTGTGTGTGTCTGTGTAGTCTAGTGTGACAACCTCTGAACTCAGTGCATTCTTCACACTCCTGGAGACAAAAGGTCCATACATCTGCCTTTTGTTATCTTCTTGCGACCCCCTTTGATCCTAGTGGCATTATTTCTTTCGATCTCTCTGAAGCCTTTAGAGCCTGTCCCCTTCTAGTCCACAGCACTGTTATCTCGTTAGCTTGCAGTCAATGTTGGGCAAGAGCTTGTAGATGCAACATCTCTATCAGTGGTTAGCAGTACATGCAATTTGAACCAAACACACAGTCTGCTATCTGCAATATTAGTCTCTTTTCAGAAAAGAACACCAGTATAGCTCTGCCAGTCCACATGCGTAGCAAACTCCTAATCAATTCTCGATCCATGTTTTCCAACAACATCCATCCCGGGTGTTTTGATTCTTATAAGCGGATGATTCTTAAAAGCGGACTGTCATGAATCATGAGAATGTCACTGTGATGCAAAATCAAACTTAATATGAGAATGATAAGAGCTTGTTCACTGGCTGCAGTATAATGGGTTGACCACAAGATGTCACAAGTTCCCGTATGTATGCACGCCCATGAAATATCCACAGCTGCTTTATTTAATGAATTATGGATAATAGTCAATTGATTAACCGCTTGTTAAAGTTAATGACACCTCGATAGAAATGACTTAGCCGATAGCTTTGTGATGAGGATATAGAGGCGTAAGGAAGCAGAAGTAACAAAAAGAAACCAGAATTCGAGTAAGAGATCTAGTATGTGTTCCACACAAAGTATTGTTAGTTAGTGCGCCAGCTGAGAGCTAGGTTTATTTTTTTTGGTTTTATTAGCGGTTGTTTCAGCACCACAGTGTGTAAAAAATAAAACCAACACCGGTGTAAAACTGTAAATCAAGATTTCAGCCTGATTATTTACACTGTCCTCCACCACTCTGTCACATTACAGTTAGCAAAAGCGTGCCATCAGCAGTTTAAATACAGTATACAATGGTGTTCAATAACTGAGGACAATACGTCAAAACAAGTCCTCGTGGGTAATCAGCTTGTTATATGATCACTATTATGTTTACTCAAGGCTGCAGAATCCTGTTTTACTACAGTATACTTGAGAAGTGATCATCTCGTGAGGGTGCCTAGTTTAACTGCAATGTAGTGTTAGGTGTAATGGCGTTTGAATTAAAATGACATCATAGTACAATATTTTACTGTCAGAACTACCACTGCATTTAAACATCTATGGCTTACTTATTTTCTGTTGTGAGGCAAATCTCAGTTTTTCATTAAACAGAGATGCAAAGCGCTGCAATCCCCTCCCCTCCTCCTCCCTGCACCGCGCACCTCACACAATAACACTGCTGTACTCAGTATAAAGTCAATTAACGTGTATTCACTTTATTGAAACACATTTTCACCAACAGAGAACACAAAAAACATACCTGCACAATGCAGTGGCGCAGTCACCGTTTTTCACAAACCGTGCAGTGTTTCTAGCATCATTGCACTATACACGCTGCGTACATGCCTAATCATGCAAGATGTGATCAAATTCAAAAAAAGCTTTTATTGGCTGTACACGTCATTGCACTTGGTCAGGGAACGTATTACATGTAGTCAATTTGCCCCAAAATTATTCTAATAATCAGATTGCTTGATTCTTACAAGTGGATTATTTTACTTTGGTTGGTATAGGAATGATTTGGTCCTAGTGGTTTTGATCACTGTATGTGGTTGATTCATATCAGTGATTCTTATGAACAGACTGCACTGTATTGCACTTTTATTTTAAGTTATACTATGCTGTATATTCACTGTATTTACTAAATCAGTTTGCTTATTTTGCTCAGTAGTAAAGCCTTGTGTCTATTAACTATACATAAAACTATAATAAACTTTAAATATGTGTGGTTCATAACAAGGCTTGACTCCCTTTTTGAAACCCATAATCTATGATGAGAATGCATTCTATTACAGGTATCTTTTAGGAATGAAAAAGGTAAAAGAGCCGCACACTAAACTGGACAGTCTTGTTTTAGGGATCAAGACCCCGCCTTCTCATTTAACTCTTATAAAAAACTGCAGAAGAATCAGATGCACCTGTCTCTCAGATGAAAGCACAAAGCAGAAAACTCTCTCATTATTAAGTTTGAAAGTCATTGAACAAATGTGTTAAATAAAACCATTGGAAAATGAATAAACAGAAAATTATTTTATGGATCTACATGTTATTAGCCATGCAAGGTAAGAATGATCTTATTTTCAAATTGTTCTGTTTAAAGTTTTGCTACCTGTCTCATAATTATGTACCGAAGCATTACCACTATATAAACTGTACTGTCTCCATTATATAGCTTAATCAATAGTTTTTTTTTTTTTTTATTACATAAGAATAAAATATATAACAAATGGCAGGAATTACTTTACACTGTAATTCTGATTTGGCACTGAAGGAAAAAATCTGATAGCTTTTTTGTATTATTATGTCTGCATCAGATATCAACATTATTCTAGAAACACTAAAAACAACTTAATGTTCATTATATTAAACTTAATAAATTAGATACATGTATTGATAACTGTTTTGACTAGCCTTTTTCAATGTAGAGTAGGTGAACATGGAAAACATTGAAAAAGAATTCTAGTCAAAACTTGAATTTGATTCTTTTAATATTTCTAAATGCAGTATTATTAATGATCAAAGGCATTATAATACATAGCGCTCAATCAGACTTAGTTTAAAACTACAGTGTAAGTCTAAAAAAAAGTCAGCTAGTGATCTATTTAGTGGACTCAGTTTCTCAGTTTGACATTACAATGCAAAGCCTGCCATCTGCTTGAGTTACAGTATATTGATGTTATGCTCTATAAATAAATTTTAAAATCAAATTTTCTATGCTTTTTATAATATGTATATTACTAGGGCTTTGTTTTTCATACTGAAAGCTATTTTTTTTTTTATTATTATTATTATTATTATTATTATTATTATTATTATTATTATTATTATTATTAAAACCAACCTTTTATCGTTTCTGGTTGTAATAGCATATTTGTGTAATACAAGACAATTATGTTTGTTGAAACAACAACATTACCTTCCAAAAAAAAAACAAAACAAAAAAAAAAAACAGCTTAATGTCCTTAACTATATGCATTTAAAAAGCAAGTTGTGATTGCCTGAGTACCTAAATATAAATATAGTATATATGTCCATCTAAATGAATGCCTGTTGCTGTTACAAAGCTTCAAATAAATACCCCAGGAATGTATTATAGGAGCTACTTTGTGTACCATAGTGATTTCCTGTTAAATATGTAACATAGTTTTTCTTTTCTTTTTTTAAATAGTGCACACTTAGAAAGAATAGTAATGTTTTGTGAACTTGGTGAATATGTTAGAAATATATTAATTCCAAAAAAAAAAAAAAAAAAAAAAAAGCAGAGCTGGTTGTGCGTGCTTGCCTGGTTTCAAAACTGGTTCTGCTGCTTGAGTGGCTATTTAGGTTACACATCACTACAGTTAATTCCCTATTGTGAACATTACAGTTATCTGAAACTGGTAGCTGCAAATTATGAGTGTTCTCTGTTGTTGCTCAAACTAGCAGGGTGTGTTCTTCAGTCAGCGGCACTGGAACCATTTTAAAATGTGGGTGCTGAAAGCCATTGAACAAAACTGTAACCCCTGTGTCTGATGGAAGCCATTCAAACCACCCACAGCACCCCTAGGTCCAGCGCCCCTGTCTTCAGTATTTATTAATCCTAAACATTTTTTTGCATAAGCACCCCTATGACATTTTGTTTGTGCACCTGAACCAAATTAATTAATGCATTTGTGTCCAGTTTACCCCCTTTTGTTGCATGTTCATATTATTAAAACAGGAATTGGAGATGTAAATTTAAATTGCGCAATAGTGCTAACCTATAGTAAACTGTATAAAAAAGAATGTTTGTTCCTGTTCCTGAGTCTTACAAAAAGTTACATTGCAATTGAGAAATAAAATAAAGTTCTTTGGGTTCCCAAGTGGTCCAGCTGGTAAGGGTTGTAGTGTGCAGGGTGAGTCCTGCAGGCAAGTGCAGTCAGCTAATTTGTTGATTTTTGCTACTGCAATATACATAGTATCACACATTTAAGTATTGTTTTACCATTAATTTTACAAGATCGATACGCAGCAAACTATTTAATAGATTACAAAATAAATAAATAAATAAATACATAAAATGTGACAAACAGTCCCGAATGACACGTGTTTATACACTTTGTTTGCAAACACACTGTGCAAGAGTGTGGTTATTCAATAACACAGGACACAGGAAAGTGTATTTGGAAAACACTGCACAGGTCCCCAGTTGTATTTAATTTCTTTTCTTTTAGCCCGCAGAGGGAGCTGTTGTCCATGGCTTGACTGCCAGTGCTGATAGACAGGGCCACAGGAATATGACTTTCGGTAACAGTTCAGATGCGGACGCACTCACAGGTGCTCAAAAGAATAGGTGCTGCACTCGGCAGCGTTACCCCGACCGTCGTTATCCACACAGCCCGGGTCTCGTCCTACACTCACCGTTCCCTCAATCTGCACGTACTATTCGGGGTTCTGTCCAAATTGTTCCCTGCTCCTAAAAATTCTTTTTTTTCTTTTTTTATTTATTTATTCATTTATTTAGCTCGTTCTTCTCCAGCCGTGCTTGGTCCTGCAGCCGAGCTTCTGCCAGCTGGCTTGTTTCGTCTCAGAGGGGCAGGCTGAGGGAACACCAGAGTGTTATTTTATTGGGTCAGCAATATCCCTGCCTCTCAGCTACTCAGAGAGAGGGAAGTCTGTTATACAATGACATTAGAAATGCGTGTAGCAAAGGAGAAGCCATACTAATGGGGGATTTCAACTTCCCCCAAATAAAAATGGGAAAACCCGGTCGGTAGCACGAAGGATGAAATAGAAATGGTGGAAATGACAAATGACTGCTTCCTAACACAATTTGTCAAGGCACCGACTAGAGGGGAGGCATGTCTTGATTTAGTCTTTTCAAATAACGAGATAGAATAACTAAAACAGAGGTCAGAGAACCACTGGCAAACTCAGACCACAACATGGTCTCATTTGAAGTGTTTTTTAAAACCCCAAAAGTAATGACTAAAGCTAAGGTTTACAATTTTAGAAAAGCAAACTATGAAGGTATGAAACAGAAACTAACAGAAGTAGATTGGAGTAAAATAGAGAAAACACCCACAGAAGAAGGATGGTGGTTCTTCAAAAATGTAGTACTAGAGGCGCAAAACAATTACATCCCTAAAGTAGACAAATCTAAATGTAAAACTAAATTGCCAAAATGGTTTAATAGATCAATTAAAAAAATATTCAGCGAAAAAAGGCACTTTACAGAGCATCAAAAAAGGACCAAAAAGGAAGTACACAGAAAGAGTACACAGAACTGCAAACGCAAGTCAAAAAGGAAGTTAGAAAGGCCAAGAGAGAAATAGAAATGAACATTGCTAAGGAAGCTAAAACCAATTCCAAAATGTTTTTCCAATATTACAACAGCAAGAGAACATTCAAAGAGGAGATTAAATGTTTAAGAGATACAAATGGCAAAATCGTAGATGAAGAAAAAAAAATAGCAAATATATTAAATGATTACTTTTCACAAGTTTTTACAAAGGAAGATACTGACAACATGCCCCACATGTCATCCAGTTCCTATCCAGTTTTAAATAACTTTAGCATAACTGAGGCAGAAGTGTTAAAGGGACTAGGAGCTCTTAAAATAAACAAATCCCCTGGGCCGGATGAGATCCTCCCAGTAGTACTCAAAGAAATGAAAGAAGTAATTTACAAACCGCTAACCAAGATCATACAGCAGTCTCTTGACACAGGGGTGGTACCGACAGACTGGAAAATTGCAAACGTAATACCGATCCACAAAAAGGGAAACAAAACTGAACCAGGTAACTACAGACCAGTAAGCCTGACTTCTATTATATGCAAACTTATGGAAACTATAATAAGATCCAAAATGGAAAATTACCTATATGGTAACAGGGTCCTGGGAGACAGTCAACATGGTTTTAGGAAAGGGAGATCGTGTCTAACTAACTTGCTTGATTTTTTTGAGGATGCAACATCGATAATGGATAATTGCAAAGCATATGACATGGTTTATTTAGATTTCCAGAAAGCTTTTGACAAAGTCCCGCACAAAAGATTAATTCTCAAACTGAACGCAGTTGGGATTCAAGGAAACACATGTACATGGATTAGGGAGTGGTTAACATGTAGAAAACAGAAAGTACTGATTAGAGGAAAAACCTCAGAATGGAGTGTGGTAACCAGTGGTGTACCACAGGGATCAGTATTAGGTCCTCTGCCATTCCTAATCTACATTAATGATTTAGATTCTGGTATAGTAAGCAAACTTGTTAAATTTGCAGATGACACAAAAGTAGGAGGAGTGGCAAACACTGTTGCAGCAGCAAAGGTCATTCAAAATGATCTAGACAAGATTCAGAACTGGGCAGACACATGGCAAATGACATTTAATACAGAAAAGTGTAAGGTACTGCACAGAGGAAATAAAAATGTACATTATAAATATCATATGGGAGATACTGAAATTGGAGAAGGAATCTATGAAAAAGACCTAGGAGTTTTTGTTGACTCAGAAATGTCTTCATCTAGACAATGTGGGGAAGCTATAAAAAAGGCTAACAGGATGCTCGGATACATTGTGAAAAGTGTTGAATTTAAATCAAGGGAAGTAATGTTAAAACTGTACAATGCACTTGTAAGACCTCATCTTGAATATTGTGTGTAGTTCTGGTCACCTCGCTATAAAAAAGATATTGCTGCTCTAGAAAGAGTGCAAAGAAGAGCGACCAGAATTATTCCAGGCTTAAAAGGCATGTCATATGCAGACAGGCTAAAAGAATTGAATCTGTTCAGTCTTGAACAAAGAAGACTACGTGGCGACCTAATTCAAGCATTCAAAATTCTAAAAGGTATCGACAGTGTTGACCCAAGGGACTTTTTCAGCCTGAAAAAAGAAACAAGGACCAGGGGTTACAAATGAAGATTAGACAAAGGGGCATTCAGAACAGAAAATAGGAGGCACTTTTTTACATAGAGAATTGTGAGGGTCTGGAATCAATTCTCCAGTAATGTTGTTGAAGCTGACACCCTGGGATCCTTCAAGAAGCTGCTTGATGAGATTTTGGGATCAATAAGCTACTAACAACCAAACGAGCAAGATGGGCCGAATGGCCTCCTCTCATTTGTAAACTTTCTTACGTTCTTATGTTCTTATGAAAGCCAACACACCCTCTTTCCCACCTCTATGTGTCACTGCCTTGACCGACAGGCGGATATTATAAGGCTGCTGCTCTCTTCCTGCAGCAATATGAATGCACCAGAAGAGTCAGCACAGATCTCCCCCCTGTTACATACCCTCCCCCTCAGAATGGCACCACTGGTCCATTTGAAAATCCTACACCCCCATGCATTGTTATCCTTCATCTGGTGAAGCCATGCTAAGGGGGCATGATCTTTAACCAGGGTGAAGTGTTGCCCCAGGAGGTAGTACCGGAGTGACTTGACTGCCCATTTTACTGTGAGACACTCTTTCTCGATAGTACTATATTTTTTCTCACATGGAAGGAGCTTTCTGCTGATATACAGGACCTGGTGCTCGCTTCCCCGCACCTCCTGAGACAATACTGCCGAGACCTGTCTCTGATGCATCCGTCTGTAGGGTGAACCTCCTACTGAAATCAAGACTGCATAGCACTGGTTTGCTACACAGCCTTCGCTTCAGAGCAAGACAGGCTCTCTGGCATGGCTCCGTCCACTGAACCATATTTGGGGCAGCATTCCAGGTGAGGTCTGTCAAGGGAGTAGCGAGTGTGGCAAAGCTCGGGATGAACTGCCGATAATAGCCCGCTAGTCCCAAGAAAGAGCGCACCTGGGTTTTGGTCGTAGGGACTGACCAGTCAGCCATGGCTTTCACCTTAGCAATCAGCGGTCGATACCCCAAATACTCTGACTCATAACAGGAACAGCCAGCCCCAGGCGATGCGGAGCAACAGGCAGCCCCAGGCGATGCTCAGCAACAGGCAGCCCCAGGTGATGCTCAGCAACAGGCAGCCCTAGGCGATGGGGAGCAACAAGCAGCCCCAGGCAATGCAGACGTGGCATCCCTGGGCGGTGCGAGGCAGGCCAATGATGAAGGGAGAGGCAGCTCCTGCTTCTCTCCCTCTAGTGGGGAGGAGACAGAGGCAGCTCCTGCTGCTCTGCTCCTGGTGGTGGTGGAGACAGAGGCAGCTCCTGCTCCTCTTCTCCAGGTGGTGATGGTGGTGGAGACAGAGGCAACTCCTGCTGCTCCTCCCCTTCTTGCGGTGAAGGCGACAGGGTCTCCTCCCCTTCTTACGGTGAAGGCGGCAGGGGCTCCTCCCCCTCTGGCTGCAGTGGGGAAACCAGCAGGTATTGTCCCTCTGCTGGTGGAGGTAGGATCTGCACACAGTCCTCCCACAGCGGTGGAGGCTGAACCAGCAGACACATCCCTCTGCTATTGGGTTCCTGGGCTGTTGACACACCAACTCCCCTCTTGGGCTGTGGACGTTCGGGCTTCTCCCACTCAGACGCAGGACATTCGGGCTTCTCCCTCTTGGGCTGTGGACACACAGACTTTTCCCACTCCAGGTCTGTGTCCCCTCTCCAGCAGCTGTAAGACCACTCTTCTTCAGGGAGGGGGCAATTAACTGGGAAATGCCCCTACTCCCCACAGATGCAGCAACAGTAGGTCTTGCCTGTGTTGTGGAGGAGGGCTTCCCAGCTTATCTCCTCCTGTGCCTGTTGTTTGCAGCTGCTGCTGTCTCCTTCCCATCCTCCTCTTTCCTCCCATCCTCTCTTACTCCACACATAATAATAAAAAAATAAAAAAAACGAAAAAACCATTATCTGAAGTATCTCTTCTGGGCTGAGTCCAGGAGGTGCTGATAATCTCACCCCTACACCACATGTGGTAGGAAATGGCTGAGTGGCGATGTCAGACCAGAAGGATGAACTGAAAACACAAACAGGCAGGTACTGCTGTTCAAAAAGATGTGCTGGGCACCGTTTATTTTCAATAACAAAAAAATCAAGTAATTATTTAATTATTTTTTTTTAAATTTCTTTCTCCTCTCGCTCTCCCGTTCTCCACTTCTGAACACACCACCTTGAGAGGAGAGAGCTGCAGGTATTTATACAGATGACCATGCATGAGGTTAATCAATCCTGGCAGAGGATGAGTTACTCCCTCGCCTCCGCCAGAACACGTTTCAAAACCTTCAGTAGCTCATTGGCAACTGATTTAGCAGACGCAGAGCAAAGGGGAGTGGTCTCTGGATAAAGCTTAGCGTAATCCAATATGACCAATAGGTGTCTGTATCCTGCAGCACTCTGCTCCAGCGGTGCAACTAAATCCATTCCAGTACGTTCAAACTGAGCTTCCACTAGGGACAATGGCACCAATGTAGCTCGTGGGACGACTCTAGGGCTAGCCTTTGACTACTCCCCACAGCGTTCGCGTAAATTCCTGACGTCACCATCCAGCTCCAGCCAATAAAATCGTGTCACAAGCCTAGCTTTGGTCTTGTCCCTTCCCAAATGATCAGACAGGGGAACAGTGTGAGCCAGCTGCAGCAAATCATCCTTAAAGGGCTGAGAAATGAACAACTGGTGACACACTTCTCCGGACTGTGGTAATTTCTCAACACGGTACAAGAGGTCTCGATTAATTTCAAAGTGAGGGTACTCGACGGTGCAACTGGGCTCGACCACCTAACAATTAACCACAGCTGCTTGGTCAAAGAGCCTGTCCAGCACGTCGTCACGCCCTTGTTCGAGTCGGAAGTCACGGGAACGAGCTAAGGATTAGGTCAGACTCTTCACCAATTGTCCACACCTGAAACTACTCGGATTCCCCTCCACTGCCAGCCCTCATTCTTAGCGGCCCGGCATTTCCGTTTAGTTTTTCAGGGGTTGCTAAAGGGCTAGATCTCTCCATTTACTTCTTCCTTCTTAGCCAAAAGGGAGGAAGGGGCCATCACAGCAGCCAACCAATCTTTGAACTGTTTACAGTCCCACCCCAGAACGACAGCTACTGCAACCCAGTTGCGCTCGCGTCACCTGCTGGCCAATTTTTTAATTCACAAACATCATGGGATAAGTGTGCACATCCCCATGAATACATTTAACCTGTCCCGTTATTTGCTTATGCCCCGGTGAGATTAAGCTCTATTATATTAGGGATTGACCACACCGTGAGAGTTGTGTATCATCCATTGACACAGGAATAACAAAACTCGTTTGCTGGAGTGACTGATGGAATGGAACAGTCTTACCTGGTTGGATGAGGTCTATGTGGCTCACCTCTCCGCTTGTTCCACGCATGGGTGAACTGGTTTCTTCAGCAGGAGGTTGAAACACAGGAAACGTCAAAGGGGCTCGACGGTAGAGTAGCCAAGTGAGACCCTGGTCCAACACCGCAGCAGCCCGTGGGTGACCCCACCCTGCCCTGGATCTCGAGCTGGGAGCTCCCACCACCACACTCTGTCCATAGACCTGGCTACCCCTTCCCTCCAGTCCCTTCACCCTCCATGGGAGAAGTAGAGGGGGTGATGTTGGAGTAATGCTTTTTCCAGGCAGCTTATATTTGATTATCAAAAGAAACCTACCACTTACATTTGGATATAATTCACTAGATGTGGTCGAAAAAGGACAAACTCTGTTTAAAGAGTAGGTGCAGTGAATTTTTATTGTACTGATTAACAATTGGCATCACGAAGATGCTGTAAAATGATCTGTCAATCTTGGGCAGGTGTTGTGACTTTGGGTGTCACAGTTCATGACCTGTCATTGACAGAGTGTGTCTGGTTATACCGTCATGCGAGGTTTGCAATTGCTGGCTATAAGCACTCAAGACTGCGAGTCACAATATTCTGTCCTAGTCCAGCTTCCAACATGCCAACTGCACAAAGGTGCTGCTCTCTTTACAGACGTGACAAATTGGTGTTTTTCTGTGATTTTCTTTATTTCTTCAAGCTGTAATTAAAAATCTGAAATCACTCCATCTCCAATCAACTGACTCACTAATTAGGTGATTAAGTGCATGTGCTTCAGTCATAGTCACACATGTGTGTCATGGTCAAGAGAATAAAAAGAAACCAAAAACATTTCATCAATGTCCATTATTTATATACCTTATTTTTTATATAGAAAAATAAATATTTTTAAAATAGTGACAAGTTTATTCTGATGCTCGGTGTGTATATAGACAGACCTCACTGAAGATGTTTCTAAATTAGATTTTGGCCAAAAGAAGTGAAACAATGAAAATGTGAATTCATAAATCTGAATTTGGATTTATATTTGGTCTTTCTGTTTTAATGCAGCTGAGACAACCACTCCAGACTATACAGCAACACTCGTCACAGAGCCATCAACAGCAGCATCTACAACAGGTAAAGTTCAAGACATTAGACACAAGAAGATGTCTTCGTAGAATTTTGTATGAATAAATATCTGATCTTTATTGCTGCAGCGGAGAAAACCACCACTGAAAGAATAACATCACCACAAACCACAAAAATCCCAACAGTTGCATGTACAACAGGTAAAATGATTGACATGAGGAAAATAATTTGGCTATAAAAACAACTTTCTGAAGATGTTAGTAAATTGAATTTTTAACTAATATTTGGTCTTTTTTCTTGCAGCTGAGACAACCTCTACAGAAGGAAAAACACAAGCTATTGTCACAGAATCAACAACGGCAGCTTCCACAACAGGTATTGGCATAACAGAAATAGCTGAAAAGATTATATTGTGAATTCATAGATCTGAATTTGGATATATATTTGGTCCTTCTGTTTTATTTCAGCTGAGACAACCACTCCAGAAGATACAAAAACACTTGCCACAGAGCCATCAACAGCTGCATCTACAACAGGTAAAGTTCAAGACATTAGACACAAGAAGATGTCTTCGTAGAATTTTGTATGAATAAATATCTCATCTTTATTGCTGCAGCGGAGAAAACCACCACTGAAAGAATAACATCACCACAAACCACAAAAATCCCAACAGTTGCATGTACAACAGGTAAAATACCTGACATGAGGAATATAATTTCAGCTATAGACACAACTCTGTGATGATGTTAGTAAATTGAATTTTTAACTAATATTTGGTCTTTTTTCTTGCAGCTGAGACAACCTCTACAGAAGGAAAAACACAAGCTATTGTCACAGAATCAACAACGGCAGCTTCCACAACAGGTATTGGAATGACAGAAATAGCTGAAAAGATTATACTGTGAATTCATAGATCTGAATTTGGATATATATTTGGTCCTTCTGTTTTATTTCAGATGAGACAACCACTCCAGAAGATACAAAAACACTCGACACAGAGCCATCATCATCAGCATCTACAACAGGTAAAGTTCAAGGCATGGGATACACAAGACCAACAAGAAATTACTTCACAGAATCTTTTCAGTCTAACTGTGAATTGAAATCTGATGTTTTTTCCTACAGAGGAGAAAAGCACCACTGAAAAATTAACAACACCACAAACCACAGAACCCCCAACAGTGGCATTCACAACAGGTAAAACACCTGACATAAGATATATATTTCAGCTATAGACAAAACTCTGTGAAGAAGTTTGCAAATTCCATTTTAAACTAATATTTGGTCTTTTTTCTTACAGCTGAGACAACCACTACAGAAGGAACAACGCAAGCTATCGTCATAGAATCAACAACAGCAGCTTCCACAACAGGTATTAGTCATGACATGACATAAAGAGGTGAAACGATGGAAAGATGAAAATGTGAATTCATAAATCTGTATTTGGATTCATATTTGGTCTTTCTGTTTTATTGCAGCTGAGACGAACACTCCAGAAGATACAACAACACTCGCCAAAGAGCCATCAACAGCAGCATCTACAACAGGTAAAGTTCAAGGAATGAGATACACAAGACCAACAAGAAATGACTTCATAGAATCTTGTCAGTATAACTGTGAATTGATATCTGATGTTTTTTGCTACAGAGGAGAAAACCACCACTGAAAAATTAACAACACCACAAACCACAGAACACCCAACAGTGGCATTCACAACAGGTAAAATACGTGACATAAGGAATATATTTCAGCTATAGACACAACTCTGTGATGAAGTTTGCGAATTACATTTTAAGCTAATATTTGGTCTTTTTTCTTGCAGCTGAGACAACCAATACAGAAGGAACAACGCAAGCTATCGTCATAGAATCAACAACAGCAGCTTCCACAACAGGTATTAGTCATGACATGACATAAAGAGGTGAAACGATGGAAAGATGAAAATGTGAATTCATAAATCTGAATTTGGATTCATATTTGGTCTTTCTGTTTTATTTTAGCTGAGACAACCACTCCAGAAGATACAACAACACTCGCCACAGAGCCATCAACAGCAGCATCAACAACAGGTAAAGTTCAAGGCATGAGATACACAAGACCAACAAGAAATGACTTCATAGAATCTTGTCAGTCTAACTGTGAATTGATATCTGATGTTTTTTGCTACAGAGGAGAAAACCACCACTGAAAAATTAACAACACCACAAACCACAGAACCCCCAACAGTGGCATTCACAACAGGTAAAATACCTGATATGAGGAATATTTTTCAGCTATAGACACAAATCTGAGATGAAGTTTGCAAATTACATTTTAAACTAATATTTGGTCTTTTTTCTTGCAGCTGAGACAACCACTACAGAAGGAACAACGCAAGCTATCGTCATAGAATCAACAACAGCAGCTTCCACAACAGGTATTAGTCATGACATGACATAAAGAGGTGAAACGATGGAAAGTTGAAAATGTGAATTCATAAATCTGAATTTGGATTCATATTTGGTCTTTCTGTTTTATTGCAGCTGAGACAACCACTCCAGAAGATACAACAACACTCGCCACAGAGCCATCAACAGCAGCATCAACAACAGGTAAAGTTCAAGGCATGAGATACACAAGACCAACAAGAAATGACTTCATAGAATCTTGTCAGTCTAACTGTGAATTGATATCTGATGTTTTTTGCTACAGAGGAGAAAACCACCACTGAAAAATTAACAACACCACAAACCACAGAACCCCCAACAGTGGCATTCACAACAGGTAAAATACCTGACATGAGGAATATATTTCAGCTATAGACACAACTCTGTGATGAAGTTTGCAAATTACATTTTAAACTAATATTTGGTCTTTTTTCTTGCAGCTGAGACAACCACTACAGAAGGAACAACGCAAGCTATCGTCATAGAATCAACAACAGCAGCTTCCACAACAGGTATTAGTCATGACATGACATAAAGAGGTGAAACGATGGAAAGTTGAAAATGTGAATTCATAAATCTGAATTTGGATTCATATTTGGTCTTTCTGTTTTATTGCAGCTGAGACAACCACTCCAGAAGATACAACAACACTCGCCACAGAGCCATCAACAGCAGCATCTACAACAGGTAAAGTTCAAGGCATGAGATACACAAGACCAACAAGAAATGACTTCATAGAATCTTGTCAGTCTAACTGTGAATTGATATCTGATGTTTTTTGCTACAGAGGAGAAAACCACCACTGAAAAATTAACAACACCACAAACCACAGAACCCCCAACAGTGGCATTCACAACAGGTAAAATACCTGACATGAGGAATATATTTCAGCTATAGACACAACTCTGTGATGAAGTTTGCAAATTACATTTTAAACTAATATTTGGTCTTTTTTCTTGCAGCTGAGACAACCACTACAGAAGGAACAACGCAAGCTATCGTCATAGAATCAACAACAGCAGCTTCCACAACAGGTATTAGTCATGACATGACATAAAGAGGTGAAACGATGGAAAGATGAAAATGTGAATTCATAAATCTGAATTTGGATTCATATTTGGTCTTTCTGTTTTATTGCAGCTGAGACAACCACTCCAGAAGATACAACAACACTCGCCACAGAGCCATCAACAGCAGCATCTACAACAGGTAAAGTTCAAGGCATGAGATACACAAGACCAACAAGAAATGACTTCATAGAATCTTGTCAGTCTAACTGTGAATTGATATCTGATGTTTTTTGCTACAGAGGAGAAAACCACCACTGAAAAATTAACAACACCACAAACCACAGAACCCCCAACAGTGGCATTCACAACAGGTAAAATACCTGACAAAAGGAATATATTTCAGCTAAAGACACAACTCTGTGATGAAGTTTGCAAATTACATTTTAAACTAATATTTGGTCTTTTTTCTTGCAGCTGAGACAACCACTACAGAAGGAACAACGCAAGCTATCGTCATAGAATCAACAACAGCAGCTTCCACAACAGGTATTAGTCATGACATGACATAAAGAGGTGAAACGATGGAAAGTTGAAAATGTGAATTCATAAATCTGAATTTGGATTCATATTTGGTCTTTCTGTTTTATTGCAGCTGAGACAACCACTCCGGAAGATACAACAACACTCGCCACAGAGCCATCAACAGCAGCATCTACAACAGGTAAAGTTCAAGGCATGAGATACACAAGACCAACAAGAAATGACTTCATAGAATCTTGTCAGTCTAACTGTGAATTGATATCTGATGTTTTTTGCTACAGAGGAGAAAACCACCACTGAAAAATTAACAACACCACAAACCACAGAACCCCCAACAGTGGCATTCACAACAGGTAAAATACCTGACAAAAGGAATATATTTCAGCTATAGACACAACTCTGTGATGAAGTTTGCAAATTACATTTTAAACTAATATTTGGTCTTTTATCTTGCAGCTGAGACAACCAATACAGAAGGAACAACGCAAGCTATCGTCATAGAATCAACAACAGCAGCTTCCACAACAGGTATTAGTCATGATATGACATAAAGAGGTGAAACGATGGAAAGTTGAAAATGTGAATTCATAAATCTGTATTTGGATTCATATTTGGTCTTTCTGTTTTATTGCAGCTGAGACAAACACTCCAGAAGATACAACAACACTCGCCACAGAGCCATCAACAGCAGCATCTACAACAGGTAAAGTTCAAGGCATGAGATACACAAGACCAACAAGAAATGACTTCATAGAATCTTGTCAGTCTAACTGTGAATTGATATCTGATGTTTTTTGCTACAGAGGAGAAAACCACCACTGAAAAATTAACAACACCACAAACAACAGAACCCCCAACAGTGGCATTCACAACAGGTAAAATACCTGACAAGAGGAATATATTTCAGCTAAAGACACAACTCTGTGGTGAAGTTTGCAAATTACATTTTAAACTAATATTTGGTCTTTTTTCTTGCAGCTGAGACAACCACTACAGAAGGAACAACGCAAGCTATCGTCATAGAATCAACAACAGCAGCTTCCACAACAGGTATTAGTCATGACATGACATAAAGAGGTGAAACGATGGAAAGTTGAAAATGTGAATTCATAAATCTGAATTTGGATTCATATTTGGTCTTTCTGTTTTATTGCAGCTGAGACAACCACTCCAGAAGATACAACAACACTCGCCACAGAGCCATCAACAGCAGCATCTACAACAGGTAAAGTTCAAGGCATGAGATACACAAGACCAACAAGAAATGACTTCATAGAATCTTGTCAGTCTAACTGTGAATTGATATCTGATGTTTTTTGCTACAGAGGAGAAAACCACCACTGAAAAATTAACAACACCACAAACCACAGAACCCCCAACAGTGGCATTCACAACAGGTAAAATACCTGACATGAGGAATATATTTCAGCTATAGACACAACTCTGTGATGAAGTTTGCAAATTACATTTTAAACTAATATTTGGTCTTTTTTCTTGCAGCTGAGACAACCACTACAGAGGGAACAACGCAAGCTATCGTCATAGAATCAACAACAGCTGCTTCCACAACAGGTATTACGTCATGACATGACATAAAGAGGTGAAACGATGGAAAGATGAAAACGTGAATTCATAAATCTGTATTTGGATTCATATTTGGTCTTTCTGTTTTATTGCAGCTGAGACAACCACTCCGGAAGATACAACAACACTCGCCACAGAGCCATCAACAGCAGCATCTACAACAGGTAAAGTTCAAGGCATGAGATACACAAGACCAACAAGAAATGACTTCATAGAATCTTGTCAGTATAACTGTGAATTGATATCTGATGTTTTTTGCTACAGAGGAGAAAACCACCACTGAAAAATTAACAACACCAGAAACCACAGAAACCACAACAGTGGCATTCACAACAGGTAAAATACCTTACATGAGGAATATATTTCAGCTAAAGACACAACTCTGTGATGAAGTTTGCACATTACATTTTAAACTAATATTTGGTCTTTTTTCTTGCAGCTGAGACAACCAATACAGAAGGAACAACGCAAGCTATCGTCATAGAATCAACAACAGCAGCTTCCACAACAGGTATTAGTCATGACATGACATAAAGAGGTGAAACGATGGAAAGATGAAAATGTGAATTCATAAATCTGAATTTGGATTCATATTTGGTCTTTCTGTTTTATTGCAGCTGAGACAACCACTCCAGAAGATACAACAACACTCGCCACAGAGCCATCAACAGCAGCATCAACAACAGGTAAAGTTCAAGGCATGAGATACACAAGACCAACAAGAAATGACTTCATAGAATCTTGTCAGTCTAACTGTGAATTGATATCTGATGTTTTTTGCTTCAGAGGAGAAAACCACCACTGAAGAATTCACAACACCACAAAATACAGAACCCCCAACAGTGGCCTTTACAACAGGTAAAATACCTGACAAAAGGAATATATTTCAGCTAAAGACACAACTCTGTGGTGAAGTTTGCAAATTACATTTTAAACTAATATTTGGTCTTTTTTCTTGCAGCTGAGACAACCAATACAGAAGGAACAACGCAAGCTATCGTCATAGAATCAACAACTGCAGCTTCCACAACAGGTATTAGTCATGACATGACAAAAAGAGGTGAAATGATGGAAAGTTGAAAATGTGAATTCATTAATCTGAATTTGGATTCATATTTAGTATTTCTGTTTTATTGCAGCTGAGACAACCACTCCAGAAGATACAACAACACTCGCCACAGAGCCATCAACAGCAGCATCAACAACAGGTAAAGTTCAAGGCATGAGATACACAAGACCAACAAGAAATGACTTCATAGAATCTTGTCAGTCTAACTGTGAATTGATATCTGATGTTTTTTGCTACAGAGGAGAAAACCACCACTGAAAAATTAACAACACCACAAACAACAGAACCCCCAACATTGGCATTCACAACAGGTAAAATACCTGACATAAGGAATATTTTTCAGCTATAGACACAACTCTGTGGTGAAGTTTGCAAATTACATTTTAAACTAATATTTGGTCTTTTTTCTTGCAGCTGAGACAACCACTACAGAAGGAACAACGCAAGCTATCGTCATAGAATCAACAACAGCAGCTTCCACAACAGGTATTAGTCATGACATGACATAAAGAGGTGAAACGATGGAAAGATGAAAATGTGAATTCATAAATCTGAATTTGGATTCATATTTGGTCTTTCTGTTTTATTTTAGCTGAGACAACCACTCCAGAAGATACAACAACACTCGCCACAGAGCCAACAACAGCAGCATCTACAACAGGTAAAGTTCAAGGCATGAGATACACAAGACCAACAAGAAATGACTTCATAGAATCTTGTCAGTCTAACTGTGAATTGATATCTGATGTTTTTTGCTACAGAGGAGAAAACCACCACTGAAAAATTAACAACACCACAAACCACAGAACCCCCAACAGTGGCATTCACAACAGGTAAAATACCTGACAAAAGGAATATATTTCAGCTAAAGACACAACTCTGTGGTGAAGTTTGCAAATTACATTTTAAACTAATATTTGGTCTTTTTTCTTGCAGCTGAGACAACCACTACAGAAGGAACAACGCAAGCTATCGTCATAGAATCAACAACAGCAGCTTCCACAACAGGTATTAGTCATGATATGACATAAAGAGGTGAAACGATGGAAAGTTGAAAATGTGAATTCATAAATCTGAATTTGGATTCATATTTGGTCTTTCTGTTTTATTGCAGCTGAGACAAACACTCCAGAAGATAAATCAACACTCGCCACAGAGCCATCAACAGCAGCATCAACAACAGGTAAAGTTCAAGGCATGAGATACACAAGACCAACAAGAAATGACTTCATAGAATCTTGTCAGTCTAACTGTGAATTGATATCTGATGTTTTTTGCTACAGAGGAGAAAACCACCACTGAAAAATTAACAACACCACAAACCACAGAACCCCCAACAGTGGCATTCACAACAGGTAAAATACCTGACATGAGGAATATATTTCAGCTATAGACACAACTCTGTGATGAAGTTTGCAAATTACATTTTAAACTAATATTTGGTCTTTTTTCTTGCAGCTGAGACAACCACTACAGAAGGAACAACGCAAGCTATCGTCATAGAATCAACAACAGCAGCTTCCACAACAGGTATTAGTCATGACATGACATAAAGAGGTGAAACGATGGAAAGTTGAAAATGTGAATTCATAAATCTGTATTTGGATTCATATTTGGTCTTTCTGTTTTATTGCAGCTGAGACAACCACTCCGGAAGATACAACAACACTCGCCACAGAGCCATCAACAGCAGCATCTACAACAGGTAAAGTTCAAGGCATGAGATACACAAGACCAACAAGAAATGACTTCATAGAATCTTGTCAGTCTAACTGTGAATTGATATCTGATGTTTTTTGCTACAGAGGAGAAAACCACCACTGAAAAATTAACAACACCACAAACCACAGAACCCCCAACAGGGCATTCACAACAGGTAAAATACCTGACATGAGGAATATATTTCAGCTATAGACACAACTCTGTGATGAAGTTTGCAAATTACATTTTAAACTAATATTTGGTCTTTTTTCTTGCAGCTGAGACAACCAATACAGAAGGAACAACGCAAGCTATCGTCATAGAATCAACAACTGCAGCTTCCACAACAGGTATTAGTCATGACATGACAAAAAGAGGTGAAACGATGGAAAGTTGAAAATGTGAATTCATAAATCTGAATTTGGATTCATATTTGGTCTTTCTGTTTTATTGCAGCTGAGACAACCACTCCAGAAGATACAACAACACTCGCCACAGAGCCATCAACAGCAGCATCAACAACAGGTAAAGTTCAAGGCATGAGATACACAAGACCAACAAGAAATGACTTCATAGAATCTTGTCAGTCTAACTGTGAATTGATATCTGATGTTTTTTGCTACAGAGGAGAAAACCACCACTGAAAAATTAACAACACCACAAACCACAGAACCCCCAACAGTGGCATTCACAACAGGTAAAATACCTGATATGAGGAATATTTTTCAGCTATAGACACAACTCTGTGATGAAGTTTGCAAATTACATTTTAAACTAATATTTGGTCTTTTTTCTTGCAGCTGAGACAACCACTACAGAAGGAACAACGCAAGCTATCGTCATAGAATCAACAACAGCAGCTTCCACAACAGGTATTAGTCATGACATGACATAAAGAGGTGAAACGATGGAAAGTTGAAAATGTGAATTCATAAATCTGAATTTGGATTCATATTTGGTCTTTCTGTTTTATTGCAGCTGAGACAACCACTCCAGAAGATACAACAACACTCGCCACAGAGCCATCAACAGCAGCATCTACAACAGGTAAAGTTCAAGGCATGAGATACACAAGACCAACAAGAAATGACTTCATAGAATCTTGTCAGTCTAACTGTGAATTGATATCTGATGTTTTTTGCTACAGAGGAGAAAACCACCACTGAAAAATTAACAACACCACAAACCACAGAACCCCCAACAGTGGCATTCACAACAGGTAAAATACCTTACATGAGGAATATATTTCAGCTAAAGACACAACTCTGTGATGAAGTTTGCACATTACATTTTAAACTAATATTTGGTCTTTTTTCTTGCAGCTGAGACAACCAATACAGAAGGAACAACGCAAGCTATCGTCATAGAATCAACAACAGCAGCTTCCACAACAGGTATTAGTCATGACATGACAAAAAGAGGTGAAACGATGGAAAGTTGAAAATGTGAATTCATAAATCTGTATTTGGATTCATATTTGGTCTTTCTGTTTTATTGCAGCTGAGACAAACACTCCAGAAGAAACAAGAACACTAGCCACAGAGCCATCAACAGCAGCATCAACAACAGGTAAAGTTCAAGGCATGAGATACACAAGACCAACAAGAAATGACTTCATAGAATCTTGTCAGTCTAACTGTGAATTTATATCTGATGTTTTTTGCTACAGAGGAGAAAACCACCACTGAAAAATTAACAACACCACAAACCACAGAACCCCCAACAGTGGCATTCACAACAGGTAAAATACCTGACATAAGGAATATATTTCAGCTGTAGACACAACTCTGTGATGAAGTTTGCAAATTACTTTTAAAACTAATATTTGGTCTTATTTCTTGCAGCTGAGACAACCACAACAGAAGGAACAACGCAAGCTATCGTCATAGAATCAACAACAGCAGCTTCCACAACAGGTATTAGTCATGGCATGACATAAAGAGGTGAAACGATGGAAAGATGAAAACGTGAATTCATAAATCTGTATTTGGATTCATATTTGGTCTTTCTGTTTTATTTTAGCTGAGACAACCACTCCAGAAGATACAACAACACTCGCCACAGAGCCATCAACAGCAGCATCTACAACAGGTAAAGTTCAAGGCATGAGATACACAAGACCAACAAGAAATGACTTCATAGAATCTTGTCAGTCTAACTGTGAATTGATATCTGATGTTTTTTGCTACAGAGGAGAAAACCACCACTGAAAAATTAACAACACCACAAACCACAGAACCCCCAACAGTGGCATTCACAACAGGTAAAATACCTGACAAAAGGAATATATTTCAGCTATAGACACAACTCTGTGGTGAAGTTTGCAAATTACATTTTAAACTAATATTTGGTCTTTTTTCTTGCAGCTGAGACAACCACTACAGAAGGAACAACGCAAGCTATCGTCATAGAATCAACAACAGCAGCTTCCACAACAGGTATTAGTCATGATATGACATAAAGAGGTGAAACGATGGAAAGTTGAAAATGTGAATTCATAAATCTGTATTTGGATTCATTTTTGGTCTTTCTGTTTTATTGCAGCTGAGACAAACACTCCAGAAGATACAACAACACTCGCCACAGAGCCATCAACAGCAGCATCTACAACAGGTAAAGTTCAAGGCATGAGATACACAAGACCAACAAGAAATGACTTCATAGAATCTTGTCAGTATAACTGTGAATTGATATCTGATGTTTTTTGCTACAGAGGAGAAAACCACCACTGAAAAATTAACAACACCAGAAACCACAGAAACCCCAACAGTGGCATTCACAACAGGTAAAATACCTTACATGAGGAATATATTTCAGCTAAAGACACAACTCTGTGATGAAGTTTGCAAATTACATTTTAAACTAATATTTGGTCTTTTTTCTTGCAGCTGAGACAACCAATACAGAAGGAACAACGCAAGCTATCGTCATAGAATCAACAACTGCAGCTTCCACAACAGGTATTAGTCATGACATGACAAAAAGAGGTGAAATGATGGAAAGTTGAAAATGTGAATTCATAAATCTGAATTTGGATTCATATTTGGTCTTTCTGTTTTATTGCAGCTGAGACAACCACTCCAGAAGATACAACAACACTCGCCACAGAGCCATCAACAGCAGCATCAACAACAGGTAAAGTTCAAGGCATGAGATACACAAGACCAACAAGAAATGACTTCATAGAATCTTGTCAGTCTAACTGTGAATTGATATCTGATGTTTTTTGCTACAGAGGAGAAAATCACCACTGAAAAATTAACAACACCACAAACCACAGAACCCCCAACAGTGGCATTCACAACAGGTAAAATACCTGATATGAGGAATATTTTTCAGCTATAGACACAACTCTGTGATGAAGTTTGCAAATTACATTTTAAACTAATATTTGGTCTTTTTTCTTGCAGCTGAGACAACCACTACAGAAGGAACAACGCAAGCTATCGTCATAGAATCCACAACAGCAGCTTCCACAACAGGTATTACTCATGACATGACATAAAGAGGTGAAACGATGGAAAGATGAAAATGTGAATTCATAAATCTGAATTTGGATTCATATTTGGTCTTTCTGTTTTATTTTAGCTGAGACAACCACTCCAGAAGATACAACAACACTCGCCACAGAGCCATCAACAGCAGCATCTACAACAGGTAAAGTTCAAGGCATGAGATACACAAGACCAACAAGAAATGACTTCATAGAATCTTGTCAGTATAACTGTGAATTGATATCTGATGTTTTTTGCTACAGAGGAGAAAACCACCACTGAAAAATTAACAACACCACAAACCACAGAACCCCCAACAGTGGCATTCACAACAGGTAAAATACCTTACATGAGGAATATATTTCAGCTAAAGACACAACTCTGTGATGAAGTTTGCACATTACATTTTAAACTAATATTTGGTCTTTTATCTTGCAGCTGAGACAACCAATACAGAAGGAACAACGCAAGCTATCGTCATAGAATCAACAACAGCAGCTTCCACAACAGGTATTAGTCATGATATGACATAAAGAGGTGAAACGATGGAAAGTTGAAAATGTGAATTCATAAATCTGTATTTGGATTCATTTTTGGTCTTTCTGTTTTATTGCAGCTGAGACAACCACTCCAGAAGATACAAGAACACTAGCCACAGAGCCATCAACAGCAGCATCAACAACAGGTAAAGTTCAAGGCATGAGATACACAAGACCAACAAGAAATGACTTCATAGAATCTTGTCAGTATAACTGTGAATTGATATCTGATGTTTTTTGCTACAGAGGAGAAAACCACCACTGAAAAATTAACAACACCACAAACCACAGAACCCCCAACAGTGGCATTCACAACAGGTAAAATACCTGACATGAGGAATATATTTCAGCTATAGACACAACTCTGTGATGAAGTTTGCAAATTACATTTTAAACTAATATTTGGTCTTTTTTCTTGCAGCTGAGACAACCACTACAGAAGGAACAACGCAAGCTATCGTCATAGAATCAACAACTGCAGCTTCCACAACAGGTATTAGTCATGATATGACATAAAGAGGTGAAACGATGGAAAGTTGAAAATGTGAATTCATAAATCTGTATTTGGATTCATTTTTGGTCTTTCTGTTTTATTGCAGCTGAGACAACCACTCCGGAAGATACAACAACACTCGCCACAGAGCCATCAACAGCAGCATCTACAACAGGTAAAGTTCAAGGCATGAGATACACAAGACCAACAAGAAATGACTTCATAGAATCTTGTCAGTCTAACTGTGAATTGATATCTGATGTTTTTTGCTACAGAGGAGAAAACCACCACTGAAAAATTAACAACACCACAAACCACAGAACCCCCAACAGTGGCATTCACAACAGGTAAAATACCTGACATGAGGAATATATTTCAGCTATAGACACAAATCTGTGATGAAGTTTGCAAATTACATTTTAAACTAATATTTGGTCTTTTTTCTTGCAGCTGAGACAACCAATACAGAAGGAACAACGCAAGCTATCGTCATAGAATCAACAACAGCAGCTTCCACAACAGGTATTAGTCATGATATGACATAAAGAGGTGAAACGATGGAAAGTTGAAAATGTGAATTCATAAATCTGAATTTGGATTCATATTTGGTCTTTCTGTTTTATTGCAGCTGAGACAACCACTCCAGAAGATACAACAACACTCGCCACAGAGCCATCAACAGCAGCATCTACAACAGGTAAAGTTCAAGGCATGAGATACAAAAGACCAACAAGAAATGACTTCATAGAATCTTGTCAGTCTAACTGTGAATTGATATCTGATGTTTCTTCCTACAGAGGAGAAAACCACCACTGAAAAATTAACAACACCACAAACCACAGAACCCCCAACAGTGGCATTCACAACAGGTAAAATACCTGATATGAGGAATATTTTTCAGCTATAGACACAACTCTGTGATGAAGTTTGCAAATTACATTTTAAACTAATATTTGGTCTTTTTTCTTGCAGCTGAGACAACCACTACAGAAGGAACAACGCAAGCTATCGTCATAGAATCAACAACAGCAGCTTCCACAACAGGTATTAGTCATGACATGACATAAAGAGGTGAAACGATGGAAAGATGAAAACGTGAATTCATAAATCTGTATTTGGATTCATATTTGGTCTTTCTGTTTTATTGCAGCTGAGACAACCACTCCGGAAGATACAACAACACTCGCCACAGAGCCATCAACAGCAGCATCTACAACAGGTAAAGTTCAAGGCATGAGATACACAAGACCAACAAGAAATGACTTCATAGAATCTTGTCAGTCTAACTGTGAATTGATATCTGATGTTTTTTGCTACAGAGGAGAAAACCACCACTGAAAAATTAACAACACCACAAACCACAGAAACCCCAACAGTGGCATTCACAACAGGTAAAATACCTTACATGAGGAATATATTTCAGCTAAAGACACAACTCTGTGGTGAAGTTTGCAAATTACATTTTAAACTAATATTTGGTCTTTTTTCTTGCAGCTGAGACAACCACTACAGAAGGAACAACGCAAGCTATCGTCATAGAATCAACAACAGCAGCTTCCACAACAGGTATTAGTCATGACATGACATAAAGAGGTGAAATGATGGAAAGTTGAAAATGTGAATTCATTAATCTGAATTTGGATTCATATTTAGTCTTTCTGTTTTATTGCAGCTGAGACAACCACTCCGGAAGATACAACAACACTCGCCACAGAGCCATCAACAGCAGCATCAACAACAGGTAAAGTTCAAGGCATGAGATACAAAAGACCAACACGAAATGACTTCATAGAATCTTGTCAGTCTAACTGTGAATTGATATCTGATGTTTTTTGCTACAGAGGAGAAAACCACCACTGAAAAATTAACAACACCACAAACCACAGAACACCCAACAGTGGCATTCACAACAGGTAAAATACCTGACATAAGGAATATATTTCAGCTAAAGACACAACTCTGTGGTGAAGTTTGCAAATTACATTTTAAACTAATATTTGGTCTTTTTTCTTGCAGCTGAGACAACCACTACAGAAGGAACAACGCAAGCTATCGTCATAGAATCAACAACAGCAGCTTCCACAACAGGTATTAGTCATGATATGACATAAAGAGGTGAAACGATGGAAAGATGAAAACGTGAATTCATAAATCTGTATTTGGATTCATATTTGGTCTTTCTGTTTTATTGCAGCTGAGACAACCACTCCAGAAGATACAACAACACTCGCCACAGAGCCATCAACAGCAGCATCTACAACAGGTAAAGTTCAAGGCATGAGATACACAAGACCAACAAGAAATGACTTCATAGAATCTTGTCAGTCTAACTGTGAATTGATATCTGATGTTTTTTGCTACAGAGGAGAAAACCACCACTGAAAAATTAACAACACCACAAACAACAGAACCCCCAACATTGGCATTCACAACAGGTAAAATACCTGACATGAGGAATATATTTCAGCTATAGACACAACTCTGTGATGAAGTTTGCAAATTACATTTTAAACTAATATTTGGTCTTTTTTCTTGCAGCTGAGACAACCACTACAGAAGGAACAACGCAAGCTATCGTCATAGAATCAACAACAGCAGCTTCCACAACAGGTATTAGTCATGACATGACAAAAAGAGGTGAAACGATGGAAAGTTGAAAACGTGAATTCATAAATCTGAATTTGGATTCATATTTAGTCTTTCTGTTTTATTGCAGCTGAGACAAACACTCCAGAAGATAAATCAACACTCGCCACAGAGCCATCAACAGCAGAATCAACAACAGGTAAAGTTCAA